>NC_040026.1:1046525-1335857 GCF_000972845.2 Larimichthys crocea
CTTCAATCAGACTCTAGTGTCGTAGAGCATTTTGCATAAATATAAATATAATGTTTTTGACACAGGGCTTTCTTTGGCTCAGCATGCGCTGGTTTAAGTTATATATTCAATATTCAGGACTCCATGCTACACTGGAATTCATTGTAAGGTCCAGCAGTGACTTAGGAAAATAATTGATATCACTGGACCAGGTATCTGTAAATATGTTGTAAATACAGCTGCAGCGATTAGTCAATTAGTTGTCAACTGTTAAATTAATTGCCAACTATTTTGATAATTGATGAATTGTTTTGAATCTTTTTTTTAAAAGAATTCTTTAATTTCAGTTTCTCACATTTTTTCTGCTTTCTTTGGTCTTCTTTGACAGGAATACTGATTCAGTGATCAGCATTTTATGGATGAACAGATTTAGTGATAATGAAAATAATGATATTGAAATGAATCTGACTAGATCATTTTAATATTTAATTTTTAGGAAAATCTAAACAAAACCACTATCAGAATAAAAGGATCTAAAACAGATTCTTCACAATAAAAGGGAGAATCATGTTGTACTGTTACTGATCATTACTATCGTAAAATATTTTCCAGTGTTTTCTCTTTGTGAAGTTATGTACCATGTGTATTTTCTCTTGCACTGCTTCAGAGACGAGGTGTTTCTTTTCATTGTTTTTCTACTGCAGACACTTTTTGCCAGTTTAGCCTTTGGCCAGTTTATGGCTGTTTTTGAAGACATTGGTATGATAACACATGTTCATGTGTTAGAGGCTTGAATTGAACTGTTTTGCACTCTGTTTGATTTGTGTTGTCTGTCAATAAGCGCTGCTTTGAAAACACTTCATAATGCTGTGAACAAGTACAGTGTATGATTGGTTCATTCTTTATGAAAAATGGTTGTGTCTGTGTAGTTTCCTCTCAGTAATCTTGATCAGTCATGTGACTGTCTTGTAGCATATTTCCTGTATTACATCATCATCTGTATTTGGATATGGTCATTACTGTGAGAGGTGTATTGTGATAGTTTTTTGTCATTTCCTTTGGCTCAATTTTCGAATGAGGATTATTTTTATTAGTTTGTTGTTTATAATAGTGAAGTGCCAAATCGATATTTCATGACACTTTCCATGCAGAGCAGGTGTAGACTGTACTCTATATTATTATTTACAGAGACTAAATCAAATCAAATCAATTTTATTTGTATAGCCCAAAGTCACAAAGTACATTTGCCTCAGAGGGCTTTACAATCTGTACAGGGAGTGACACCCTCTGTCCTTAGACCCTCGGTTCTACTAACTAACAATTCACCAAATGATCCAATCGCTTATCAGAATCTATATTTCATAAATACCTATGAGGAATGTTTGTGATGTTGACGGACATTTCTGACCAGACCAACACTGATTGATAAGAGTCCACCAGGTGATGATACTTGTAGAGTTATGTGCTGCTGTCATTTTATCGTTGTTGCGATTTGTTTTTTTGTCACGACACAACACATCAGATTTAGACTGTATACATACATATATGCATATCCTTTCTCTGTGTATTACAGTAATGACGAGCTAGACAAATACTTTCTTGTGCAGCGCAGTAAGCAGTCAGTGTCGAACAAAACATTTCCAGGCCTGACTGCCACAGTGAAAAAACAGTCCACATGATGACAGAAACACCTTCTCTTTTGGTGGCACTGATGTTTTGAGAGTTAAGTTTAGAGAATATTAAGACTTGTCTTTTTAAGTCATGGCGTTCATGTTGCTTTTTTCACTCAGTCCAAGTGTAACTTGTGGCCACTTGCTGCTGCTCTGTTGTCAGGAAAACAGTTCACATGA
Organism: Larimichthys crocea; assembly: GCF_000972845.2. Classification (NCBI taxonomy): domain Eukaryota; kingdom Metazoa; phylum Chordata; class Actinopteri; family Sciaenidae; genus Larimichthys; species Larimichthys crocea. The sequence continues at coordinate 1,048,355 of NC_040026.1, forward strand.
AAATTGAAGCTTTGACACGACAAATAACAGAAAGCCTGCGTGCATGTGGATTTTAAAGTGATGATCTAATGAAAACGTGCATGTTGAGCCTCTGCTGCTTTATTTACTGCTGTTTTTCACTCTCTTCTAAATCCCCCCCAGCAAATGGAAGTACAATACTATCTCACTGCTGGTGTACTTCTTTAACAGTAATATGATTCATGTGTCTGAACATATTATCAAGGCGTCTTTTCACTGTAATATACTGCACTTTGTCTCTGGAAGCATCTTGTAGTTCAGAAGTGATCCAGTTGTTTTGATGCTATTGATGCTGTTACCACTTCCTTATGATTACTTGGCCTGGAAAAATTCTTGATTTATATTGCAATTATCGTAACAACCAGAACTGTCTTGAGATAAATTGTTTTTGTGGTGTCATATTATGTTTACATTGTATGTATTATTAAGACTGTTATCCATTCTCATGAAAATGACTTAATTCCAATATAATCTGAATAAAGTTGTGATCTCCACAGAGCAGCCTTGAAAAGTCATTTTTTATGAACTATAATCTGACATGCCTTCATGGGGCGTTTATGTCCTGGTATACTGTATATACAACATGAAGTATAAGATAAGCGTCCATCTTCTTACTGCCTTAAAGTGCCTTTCTTAGTGTAGTTTACAAGAGCAGGGTTGATAGTGTTGGTGGATATGATTCTGGTTCACTGAGCATGTAGATATCATCTAAATGGATGAAAAGAATGCTTGATAAAAATGTCTCCTTCAAATGTGCAGATACAGTTTACAGAAAAGCAGGTTTGGATGAACTGGACACGATTGTTTTTAGTCCTTTTATTTTAAATAACAGAATTAATAAACTGGTCTATATTCTACCACTAGATGGCGCCCTGTTCATACAGTTTCTAGTTCCAGCCCATAAGAAGATGAAAAGATAAAAGTTGATACATCACTTTTGTTGGTTTGTTTCCTTGCTTGATGTTGGTTGCATTAACGTTAGAGATAAATGGCAGTTAAATAATGTCAGCTAGTTTGAAATGTAAGCCTCATCTGCTAACTATACTATATAAACTATACAAGCTGTCAGATAATGTACAGTTTCATGAAATATTTGGTTTATTTGTGGTTTATGGTTTATGTGTCTCATAAAGCTTTAAATGAAATCACATTCATTGATTAGTTTTGTCCCAAATTAACAAAATCTCCAGTTTAACACAAAAGCTGTGGTGTGTGTGCCATTGCTTTTCTAACTACATCAGTCTAATGCTTTAAATCATGGTGGTGCACTTATTTCGTTTAATATAAGTGTTTGTGAATCTTAATTTGTTTGTGTAGAGTTTGTATCTTCCAAAAGTTACCTACATAAAAAGCACAATCTATGAATGATCTATTATCTTAATCCAGCTGTATCCAAACAATGCATGTTTTGTTATTCACACTTACACTGGTGTTCATATCGAGGTTAACTTAAGAACATCCGTCCAGCCTACTTTCATATTTGTCGAGCAGAGTTTCCAGCTGCCCAGGGCTACTGTGCCCTCGACACTGTCTGAGAGGAACTCTGTAGGCGTCCATGCAAACAACAGACAAGTGTGAATTGAGTCATGGCTCATTGAATAAAAGATAGAAGTGGAGAGAGAGACAGATGGAAAGAACAGAGAGAGAGAGAGAGAGAGAGAGAGAGAGAGAGAGAGAGATGGGAGGGCTTGGGGAAGAAAGGGGGTTTATAGCAAGAAGCTGCCAGAGAGGCAGAAGGCTGTGAGTGAGAGGGAACAGGGTCAGATGAAGAGGGAGATGAAGGGGGGCAGATGAATACAGTACAACACAAGGCTTGATAACACAGTGGCATCATTGTCACAGGCTGTAGTGGCCTCTCAGCACAGGAAGACCAATGAAACAAGAGAAGAGCAATAAAGAAAGCATGAAGAAATGTGGCAGCTCAGCAGACGGAGCTGTGGACTGACCATGAGCAGTTCTTATGTACACTGATAGTAAACACTTAAAGGTCCAGTGGGTAGGATTTAGTGACATCTAGTGGTGATGTTTCTGATTGTAACTGACTGAATACCCATCAATCTCAGGTTCAAGCATGAAGGAGAAACTACAGTGAAAAGCATGAAAGGTCTTATATAGACCAAATGTTTGTTTGTTTGTCCCTTCTGAACTACTGTAGAAACATGGTGGTTCAACATGGTGGACTCCTTGGAAGAGGACCTGCTCCCTCTATGTCCTCTTGTCACCAAAACAGCCTTCTACCAACTTAAGAACATATCCAGAGTTAAGGGCTTTATGTCCCAAACAGATCAGGAGAAGCTGACCCATGCTTTCATCTCCAGTAGACTTGACTACTGTAATGGTCTTTTGACTGGACTCCCCCAAAAAAGTATCAAACAGCTGCAGCTCATTCAGAACGCAGCAGCTCGAGTTTTGACCAGAACAAAGAGATCAGAACACATCACCCCAGTTCTTAAGTCTTTACACTGGCTCCCAGTTAGCCACAGAATAGATTTTAAAGTTCTGCTACTAGTTTACAAATCACTGAATGGTTTAGGCCCACAATACATAAATGACATGTTAGTAGAATATAGACCCAGTAGGGCTCTGAGATCTACTGACTCAGGTCAGATAGTGGAGCACAGAGTTCAAACCAGACACGGTGAAGCAGCATTTAGCAGTTATGCTGCTCACAACTGGAACAAACTACCAGCAGGACTGAAATCAGCCCCAACTCTTAGCACTTTGAAATCCAGGTTAAAAACTTTTCTATTTTCACGTGCTTATGGCTGAGCTCTTTTAAAGAACTTTTAAAGAATTTTTAATCATAATCCAGTGATTCAATTAATGTTTTAAATTGTTTTTCTTAAATGACATTCTGATGTTGTTAATTAAATTTTCTTCTCTTTTTAATTTTTTTTATTTCTATTGCTTGTCTTAATGTCAAATGTTTTTCCTTGCCTCTGTAAAGCACTATGAATTGCCTTGTGTACGAATTGTGCTATACAAATAAACTTGCCGTGCCTTGCCTATAGATATAAAATACCTCTCCTAATTTTCAGGTGATTATACACTAATGAAAACATAGATATTAAAATTATATTTAATTTCTGTCAATAGATCCCCTTAAATATCAGACACTGGACCTTTGTATGTGAGTCATGGTAACAAGAATCCGGCAGATGTTCAGAGCAGAGTTCATTTTTGCTGATTTTCTCTGCATTGATGTTTGGTTTTGTCAAACTGTCTTCACCCTGCTTGCATATAAACGTCTCACATGGTTTCATTTCACCTTTGACTCTTTGATATTTCCAAAAAGAAAGAAGAAGATTAGAAAATTAAAAAAAGACTCTTACATCGTCTCACATTTATCCTGTGATCTGCAGGGTGGGAACTACTGGACTAAACTAACTGACTGTAGATCAAGCAAAAGTAGCCCCACCTCAATCAGCTGCAGCAGTCAACGTATGCACTGATGCGTCAGTATTAATAATGTCACATATATTAAATGCAGACTTTTGCTTATTAATACTTTAGGTACATTTACCAGATAATCCTTCAGTCATATAGCTTACATACCTCATATCGGAGGCTTTTTACATTGTGGTCTTGCTACTTGTACTTAGATAAAGGATGTGAATAGTTCTCACTCCACATGTTGGTACTCGTCTTATAGATTTTTTTCATACAGCTTTTAAATAAAAAAAAATCATAATTATAGTAATAATCAAATTAACTTGAACGAAGCAACGTTAAATATTAATATATAAGCGTTATGCATGTCTGTAAAGTCAGTTGCATGTTGTACAGTACTGTAAGAAAGTAGCCCAGTCTGACCAGCAGGCGGTGCTACTTGACAAACTCTGGCTCTGAGGAGCAGCTGCACTCCACATGCTGTAATGTTCTCTCTAACATGAAGATTAAAGTATTTACTCCTTACTAAAGAATTTAGTAGCTCACACACAGCACTCAGAATAGATCATAAATGAGATCATTACTGATACATAACTGTTTTTATAGAGGGATCAGATACATATACACACATAGTTAAGGACCATCAGGTGTCTTTCTTTAGGTTTTTATGTTATTTTATTGATAAGTGTCAACTTGTCAAAGTGTAACTGTCCAAATCGAGCCTCAACATACCTCAGGATCTCTGAGAGTCCTTTGGTTTATTAGTAATTTGATTCAATTTGATACAACAGATCAGCATCAGCCTACATTTCTACCTTGTGGCCCTATCTTATGGAGAGGGCTCATATCAAAGTTTCTGTTTATTTTGTACATGCATATTTATGAATAATATTCTTGTTTGATTAAAGCACAAACAAACAGACACAGAGGAAACATGGAGACAGGGAATGGGAGCACTGATCTGCTGTGTGGAATGTATTTAACAGGAATTTGCACAGAAGGTGGTAGAAGGGGGCCCAAATGGAATTTTCTTCCCTTAATAGGTTAATCTGAACACATTTATTATATTATTCTCTGTGTTTTATGTTTCTTTCTTTCTTTTTGACCTATGTGAGTTTGTGTAAATGTTGGCTAAATGGTCTTAAGAAATATTCAGTTAATTAGTAAAGTAAATATAAAACTACAGAAATAAGTAGCATTTCAAGTCTTGAAAGTACTCATCATACAGGGTGTCCCCTGTCAGTGTTATTTAATTCTATTAGCGGATCAATATTATTCATGGGTTAATATGAGCAATGCTTTCATGTTTTTTGGGATAAAGTTGATTAGAACAGTTTGTGGTATTTTGATCTGGGCCTACAATACATATAGAATAATGTAGTTGTATGCAAATATCATTAACAGACTGTTCAGTCTATTCAGTTCCAAATTGAAATGATCAAATGTTTTGTGCTGAAACTCTTAATCTGAAAAGAAGCTAAATATAAAGAAGCTGAAAATAAACTGTTACCATCCACTGATGGTGGCATGTACTTGTTCCTATAAATATATATATTTATCAAATAATAGGTAAAGCTAGTGTGCCTGCTCACTTTACATTCTTTTTTATGTGCATATAAATATTAAAGTATCAGTCACATTATTTGAAAAAGCCCACCCTGCGCAGGGGTTCCCAGACCGCTTTGACCTGAGGAAGTCCAAACTTGCTGTGAGTTGCTGTTTCCAAAGTCTCCCGCTGCATTCACACTCGGGAAAAGAGCCTCACCTCCTACACACACGTCTTCCTGCTGCAGGTACTTGTGTGTTCCTGCTCACTGTGCAGCTGTCAAGGATGTGCGTGCATCCATACTGTCATCCCTGTTGACTTCAATATAATACAGAGGAATGTGAGTGTAGGAGTGAGCCTATTCTGCACACCAGGATGGTCACACCGACACACACTCTCTGCATCCCGGTCCACCTCACACTTACTCTCTCTCACACTCTCACTCTCACACAGCCTTTGTTCTCGTCCCGTCTTCTTGTTGTCCCCTTCCTCTATGGTTTCTGCCTTGCTGGCTGTTTTGCTGACAGACTCCAGCTGGATGTCATGGCTGGGATAGAGGCGACTGTGTAGGCTGGCCTTTAGAGTCCCTCTGTATGGGGAAAGCCCACACAACACTCCCACACACCTTCCCCACACACCCAGGAGGGATTCCAGACTTCACAAAGGGCAGCATTTCCTTGTTAATAAGCATTCACTAGTGTGTTTTAGGGATAGCTGATCAGCTGACATTTACAACATGTTTTAGGAACACTTTTTGAACATGAAATTGCAATTTTACAGATTTTCAAAAAAATTCCTGAGAGATTTCCTAGAGAGAACTATGTCATCTGACACTAGAGACTGTTACTGTATGCTAAGTGTAGTTAGTTGTGTTGAATTTAGTTGTTGATAAAGTTTTTTTAAAATAACTATTTCGGGTACATATAATTCCACAATTCACAATGAAATATGTATAAGATATCGAATGAATGCTAAAAAAAAAAATGATAGAAGGGGTGGATGAGGTTTGAGTTGTAATCTCTTATTTCTAAAATTCTGGTGACACCTATGGTTTTTAACAAATACATACGTCTTTAAAAATGAATATGCTAATCCTATTCTAATATAATAATCTAATAATCTAATAATAATCTCTTTTTTTTAAGGTGCAGTAATTTTCATTTTACAGCTGATGATTGTATTTTTTTTATCAAACATTACAAAAGAATTTGTTGTGTGCATCTGTTGTTGGGGACTAGTTTCCGTGGTGGATCAAATAATGAGGTTTAGGAACAAAGACCACGCCTTGAACACATTTCAACAGAAAAATATTCAAGCACACCTCATCTGTTCCTTTCCCCTTTTTCAGGAGCCACTGGAGGCTCAGTCCTATCAGTCCTTCATTCCTACATCCATACCTTCTTCCCTCATTCCTCCCTCCACACTTTCAATGCATCTCTACTAAATCATCTTGACTCTCCTCCAGCCATATCATGCAATAAACTATTCAATACAATAAATAACTATTCTAAATCCATATTTTCAGACTGGAGTCTTCAGAGATTTAGGCCACAGAAGAGAGAAGTGAGACATGTCAGGCTTTGATGAGCACACGATACTTGTTAGTAGATACGTTAATTGGTGATTTGGATCTGCACATGAGATCTGTTGACATTTTTGCACATATTGGATTTATTATACAACGTCAGAACCTGTCAGAACAGTGGTATTGCACTCTGAAACTTGGAGCACTAAACTGCTAATTGCATACTAAATGTTATGTGGCTTTAAGAGAGAATGAATGTGTGTCACTTTTCTGCTACCTTTTAGAGAGCAAACTAAAGATGTTAGTTATGTGCTATGTGTATTGCTGTGATATGGTAATTATGGATTAGCACTCTTCTCAACCCTCTTGACCTCACAGCTTTACATTTGTCCCTCCTCTGTTCCCCTCCGCCAGCCGTTCACTGACTTCCTGCTGCAGCAGAAAACTACAGGCATGGACATTATTGCTGCTGTGTCGTCATTCCTGTCTTGTCCTGTCAAAGAGACAAAGACACACTGAGATGGATGATATGATGCTGTCTCTGTGTGACGACACTCTGACAGCATTAAGAGATGTAGAGTACTGTTGGACAGCTCCTGACAAAAAAAACTGCAACAGTATTTCAGTCAGTCTTACAAGGATTAAGTGTGACTGGGCGAACCATGGGAAACCTCTGCTCTACCAACTCAGCTAAACTCAAAAGGGATACAGAATATAGCATACCATAGGTTGGCACACACATGAGGGGGCGGCTGTAGTTCAGAGGTAGAGCGGGTCACTAATAAGAAGATCACCGGTTCCATCCCCTCCAGTCTGCATGTCAAAGTGTCCTTGGGCAAGATCCTAAACACTAAATTGCTCCTGAAGGCTGCACCATCAGTGTGTGAATGTGTATGAATGGTGAGCTCCTCAAACTGATGAGCAGTTGGCACCTTGCATGGCAGCTAATGCCATCAGTGTATGAATGTGTGTGAATGGGTGAACGAGATATGTAGTGTAAAAGAGCTTTGAATGTTTGGAAGACTAGAAAGGTGCTATATAAGTACAGTCCAAAGTGACTTTCACTAACATGAGCTGATTTACTCTGTATGGCCTGGTGAATAGCATCCTGGGGGATAAGGAGAAAAGAAACAGCAGGGGGGTAACACAGCACACTGCTAACTGCAAGGACACACACATACACACACACACACACACACACACACACACATACACACTACATAAACGAGAGTAAACTGTGTTGAATAGTTCTCAGTATTACTCACATCACAAAGTAAATGAATGGATGTAACTGAATTACTGTGGGGAATGTAACTAAAGCTCAATATGGCCAACCACCTATTTAGTGTTGCAGAGGGGAAATTGGAGGCTTAATATTTAGTTCACACACATCGCTCAACTCTGACGTATGCTGTTTTTGGTGGCCAACCAAAGTCAGACCACACACTGATAAATGCAAGATAGCGGTGTACACGGTGTACTTGTTTTAATGTTGATGGACTTGCATCATCGCTCACTCTCATCTGCACCTTGCTTTGCAGATAAGAGTTGGGGTGGTGGTGGGTTGTGGGGGGTGATCAAGAAGTGTGGACCAAAGCGGTGGACTAGCATCTCCGGAGCCATGCTGGCAGTTGGTGCCACCCGCCCTCCCTTTTTCATGAATGTGCTCCATAAAGCAGTGATGATAATGGTGAAACTAAAAACAAAGACATGGGTCACCAAAACATTAATATTTATCTCCTGGAACCATGAATATCCAATCTGTCTAGTAAATGTGGAGATGTCTCGCTCTGGACTAAAATGTAGGTCAGCAGGATGGATGGACAGATCTTCTCTCAGAGAGGGCAGAGAGAGCAGCAGGGGGCAACAGGACATGTGGAGCTGCAAGCTGGGAGGAGGCATGGTGGAGTAGTACTGACTGTCACCTGGAAGATGGATGGGGTTCAGTTCTACCAGAACTCCCATACAAGAATACTGGGCTGTCAGCAGGGGTACAGTGTGGTGCTGAAATTGCACTTGTATCACTTTAGTGTATATACAGTGTATGCATAGCCTGTATGTGTGTATATATTATATTTCCATATGTTTATGTTTTTATATAAGGTTTACAAAACAGGTGTGTGTGTGTGTGTGTGTGTGTGTGTGTGTTGTATTCATATACAGGTTATGTCATATATGCTAGATTTTCAACAGAAATCATGTGTATATGTTACATGCTAAATGAAAAATAAAACTGGATATTTTTCAAATATTCTCCCCTGTTTGATCCAACCAACAGAAAGATGATAATAAATCCAGATGAAGAGGTGTGCTGAGGGGGTGCATGCTTCCCTGGCAGAAGCACTGCATCAGTTCCTGTCTGTGGTTGAACATTAACAGGCCTTCCATCACAGGCTGCCACCGTGAATGGGAGTGAATGTAGCTGATGCTCTCCGCTGCATCCTGAGGCCCTGCTGAGACAGACAGGAGACTGCCAGTGACTGCCAGTGTCTGATCCTGTTCAACAGGATCCTCTTTCTTTGTTTGTCTGGACGGGGACAAGACAGGGATGACGACACGTCAGCCATAACGGCCTCATCTGTAGTTTTCTGCCGTGGCAGGAACTCAGTCAGCGGACGGCAGAGGGTAAGGCAGAGGAAGTATGGAGGTGGAAGAGAAGCGTTATGCTGAGCTTTCAGGCACTTTGCATCCAGCAGTTGGTGTCCATGTTTGCTTCTATTGAAGGTTTGAACCACATCAGGAACACTTAAACCCTTTAATATGAATCCCATATACTGTACAGTGCAGCTGGATATTAGAATGAATATAGAATTGTTTTCCATCAGAACAGCTTTTTATTTTCATTTGTATTTATATTTATATTTAATATTTTTACTCAGTTTCTCCATATTCTAATCCTACTATTTGTGTCTACTCTCTGATGCTTATCTCCTTTTAGCCTGTTATTTATTATTTTATTTTATTTTGTTATTCAATTTTAGCTTTTCCATATCATTTTGTGATTGTTGGATAATGTAAATATATTTAGAAAAAAGCAAAAAAAACACGTTGGTAAATATTTGCTTTGTAAACAAAAAGTTGCTCATTGGAGTGAGGAAGGGTCCCCCGCAAAAAGATAAAAATCCAAGGCTTTTTCTCTCTATGATGAAATCATCCTGTTTCACAGTGTAATGTAAAGCAATTGTCAGCAAACACTGTGTCTCTTTTAGGTCTTACACCATATAATTATAAACATATATATTCACAAAACATACTTTCATAATGGTACTTACTACATTCAAGAATTTTTTCTTGAATTCTTGAGTTCTTTTTTATACACGTGACCCTGAAGACGAGCTGGTGTCATTACAGTGTCAGTGTGTGCAGATGAATAACAGACAAACTGTTTGTGCCTGTGTTTAATAGTCTTTCCCTGCAGTATCCAGGCTGCTCAAACTATGTGCAAAGACAATCTTTTGGCCTTTATTTTGTAGCTTTCTTGAAAATCAACAAAGATTCTTGTTGCTCAGTGAAGAGGACAGCCTCGTAGTCTCTGTCCTCATCACACACACACAGTGGTCATCCATCTCTAGGTGTCTTTGTTCTCTGGACGAGACAAGACAGGAGCGACAACACATCAGCCATAATGGCCATGTCTGTAGTTTTTTACTCAAATGAGGGAGGAAGCGGCAGAGAAGAGAGGAAGTACGGAGGTGGAAGACACATTACAAAGTCATACAGATTACTGGCCACAAAGAGTGTGCTGAGTGTGCATGTGGCTTATATGTTCACATGAAAAGGTAGATCTATGCTGTGTTAGGCGAGCTTAGCACAAAGCATGGGAAACCTAACCCATTTCATTCTGCACTGTCTCATTTTATTGGTCCATTTATTTGAGACGATGCTCACTGATCAACAGAAGAAGAAGAAATTTAAATAAGACAGAGTTACCCAAGAGGGCACATTTTCATCTGTCCAGATTTTAAAAAGCAAAAAGACAAAAAAGAAATGATTCAACAAATTGAGAAATAGCTTGTTAGCCTAGCTTAGCATAAGAAGAGCAGCTATCCTGTTCTATCATGTACCAGCACCTATAAGGCTTGATAATTAGCATGCTGTATCCTGTTTGTTTAAGCTGTAGCCTATGCTCCATTGTGCCAGTTGGGGACCAAAATCTGTATTCAATGATTCTCAGTATCTGGCAGCCTGCACTAAAGACAGAGACACTGCAGACGTGCTGGGCGGATGACATTTTATAGTATGAAACCATGAAAAGTACAAAGGCTTAGCAGCAGACACACAGCATTAGATAATGATGAAGAGAAAACAAATAGTGTAGATTCTCATCCAAAACAGGAATCTATATTACTACGGTAATAATCTGGTGTTAGACGTCTGTCTCATCTATTATGTAAAATCTGATTAAGATGCCTGAAAGAATGATCCTACCCGGGGTAAAATGAAGGTTAGCAAACGCTATGTTGTAAAGCTCTGAGATATTGATTGCTGATAAGTTATGACCAGAGTGTATTGATCCAGCAGGACATATGTCCACTGCAGTAAGATGAAGAGACACGCCTCAGACCTGACTATGAATATTTCAGGATAGAACAAAGAAATCATAAAGGTTCACTGCAAAGTGCTTATTTAAAAAATTCTCCATGCTTACAAGAAAGAAAAGAAAAGATCCTTTGCTGAGGATCAGCAGTTTATAAGCTTAAAGTAGGCAGAATATCTGAGATGAATGAGCAGTGTTTTGTAGCCATATGTTAAGAGAAATAGCTATTGATCTGGTCTGATTTGTGACCACAGGACATTAAAAGAACATCACACGATCCATCTGCATGTGATGATGGAAGATTCCCAACAAGCAAAGAAGAATTACATTCAAAGAGTTCATCTAAATGTTTTAATGGAGGAAATCCGTCCTGCTTTACATGGATATTCTGGGATGTCTGACACTGGAGAGAGCAGAGATCTGTTTGTTTGGCCCACATGCAGAAAACAGGCCAACATCATGCCTCTGTAAGTCATTAGATTGGTTATTATTGAGGAATCTAAAAAAAAAAAAAATCAAACAAAGATCACATAAAATTAACTATATGCCCAATTCCACATGTGGGATGATTGGATGAGGCAACAATATCTGTAGAAAAATTGAAGACATTTTCTCTGCAGCCTCCAAATTATTATGAGGAGAAAATGTATTGTCACTCTGGCTGGATGTGTCAAGGAGACAGATAAGTGAATTTTAATCCAATGTCATCACAGCCACTTTTGACTATAGCTACATCCATGAAGATGTCACAGTGCTGCTGGGAGATAAGAGCAGCTTCAGGAGACACAGTCAGACATTCTACCAGACGGAAAGTCGCTGACAGATATTATCTTGATCATAAGTAACTAATAGTTAGTGAGGGCATGTTGACACATGCTGAAAAGACAATCTTGTAAAAGGTGTAGACACCCCGCTTGTACAAAGACATCATGGTTAGTTACATTTTTTAAAGTCAATTTCAAACTGTGACGTGGTCCATCTCATTAAAATACTTCATGCACATACAACTACAGTGAATATGGTATGTCACTGCAATATCTATTTTGTGTTTACAGCCTTGAAAGTCACAGTAGTTTCACTTCATGAAACTGCTTTTGATCATGTCCTGCTGCAACTTCAATTCCGATAGATGTGCTCCATATACTACATGTCCTGTGCTCCATTTTGGGGAAAAAGACTTCACCGCTGCTGCTCTGTCATAGGCAGAGGATCATGCTGACTAACAGTCATGCTGACTAACAGTCAGCTCCTACAGTACACAACACACCAGCATTCTAGCTAACACGGGACTCACACCGAACGCGGAACGGAAGCGGAACGGAAACGGAACGGAAGCGGAACGGTACTTTGCCCGGCGTCAACTCACACCGGACGCGGATCAGCCGCGGAACGGCAGCGGAGCGAGCCGGCCGTATTCACGCGAGATCACGAGAGAATCCTGGACATACCCGAGACCCCGCGATAAACTGTGTATAAAGAAAACAACAACAACAAACAGCTGACATTGTTTCTCCGACGTGGAAGAGATTATAAAAAGCATCTGTTGTCATAAATGATTGTGTGTTGTTCCACTTCAACAATTAGTCTCTCGTTGAGACCCTTTGATCGATCTTTGATCACCTGGTGCCACCGGTCATGACGTAACGTTGATGTGAAGTTGTAAAAAGCTACATGAACTGAGTATTGTGTTTTATTTTGAAAGGGGGCGGAAGTTTATTATGTTGATTCTCTGTCGGATTTCCTGTCTGGTGCGCAGTGCTCTGTTGAAATTTACGAGGTTTAGCCGCGGCTCGCGGAAGAAATAGAAATCTTGCGGAAAGCTCGCGCCGTGGCGCGGAGAGCCGCTTCTGGGACGCTTCTGATCCGCGTCTGAACCGCGCCCGGTGTGAGTGCTCTCATTGACTAGACTGGATTCTATTTGCTACGGTGACCGCGGCGGTGCCGTTCCGCTTCCGTTCCGCGTCTGGTGTGAGTTGGCCTTAATGCTTCCTTCTTAGCTTGTCCACCAAACCCCCACAGAAGAAAAGTTTGCAGAGTAGATAGCTAATTAGCTTATCAGCTTGAACAGCTTCAAAACGTCTTTGAAAATGTGACCATTGATAAGTTTCAATGTTAAAGGTCCAGTCTGTAAGATTTACGAGGGAATCCTTCGGTCACTTGGGCAGCTGTGGCTCGGAAGTAGAGCCCGTCGTCCATCAGGTGATCTGTGATTCGATCCCCTCCGGTCTGCATGTCGAAGTATCCTTGGGCAAGGTACTGAACCCCAAATTGCTCCTGAAGCAAGGACGCTAGAAGTGTGGGGGGGCTGGTGGCGAGAGGCTGAATAGAAATACAAAAAAACCTGTTGAAATAAAAAAATAAATATCACACTATTATTATACTATTGTCATTTTATTTACATAACTCAAACAACATATTTTACTATAAATGTCACAAGCATGATTTAATTCACAAAATTTAGTACCACAAACACGTAACGACCGCCTGGACGTCAACAACTAGGCTAGCACTAGCATTTTGAACAGGTCTTTCAAGGCAGGGTGGTTTAAAACCACCACACTCATAGGGAGATGGACTTTAAATAAGGCTTTGGAGTTCGGAGGAAGGAGTTTTTTTTTCTTCTTAACGTTTGTAAAAACTATAAAATCAGTTAGCCTCGTTTTAAACTAACCCGCCCAAACTCGGACCGCAGCAAATAATTGTGAAATATTGTACCCAACCCGCTTCCTGACCCACATTTTAAAAAGTAGTCTATACTCTTGATTAACTTCGTAGCGATATCGGGCTACATAAAACTGGCATTACGGAGTTATTATATTTATTTAAAATGCGGTTTAATGGCATTGCTCAGTTCCACGTGTTGGGAAAATCTAGCTTTTTGTCGCGCATCAAAACTTTACTTGGCATCTTTATTTCAAACGACATGACCGACCGCGACCCGAATATCATTAAAAATATTCAGCAGGGGCTGGCTCAATTCGTGGCTGCCACCGGAAATGCTGCGGCAGCTGCCACTGCCTTACACGGGACTCACACCGAACGCGGAACGGAAGCGGAACGGTACTTTGCCCGGCGTCAACTCACACCGGACGCGGATCAGCCGTGGAACGGCAGCGGAGCGAGCCGGCCGTATTCACGCGAGATCACGAGATCACGCGAGAATCCTGGACATACCCGAGACCCCGCGATAAACAATGTATAAAGAAAACAACAACAACAAACAGCTGACTTTGCTTCTCCGACGTGGAGGAGATTATAAAAAACATCTGTTGTGTCATAAATGATTGTGTGTTGTTCCACTTCAACAATTAGTCTCTCGTTGAGACCCTTTGATCGATCTTTGATCACCTGGTGCCACCGGTCATGACGTAACGTTGATGTGAAGTTGTAAAAAGCTACATGAACTGAGTATTGTGTTTTATTTTGAAAGGGGGCGGAAGTTTATTACGTTGATTCAAGGCCCGGTTTCCTGTCTGGTGCGCAGTGCTCTGTTGAAATTTACGAGGTTCAGCCGCGGCTCGCGGAAGAAAATAGAAATCCTGCGGAAATCTCGCGCCATGGCGCGGAGAGCCGCTTCTGGGACGCTTCTGATCCGCGCCCGGTGTGAGTGCTCTCATTGACTAGACTGGATTCTATTTGCTACGGTGACCGCGGCGGTACCGTTCCGCTTCCGTTCCGCGTCCGGTGTGAGTTGGCCTTTACACGGGACTCACACCGAACGCGGAACAGAAGCGGAACGGAAGCGGAACCGTACTTTGCCCGGTGTCAACTCACACCGGACGCGGATCAGCCGCGGAACGGCAGCGGAGCGAGCCGGCCGTATTCACGCGAGATCACGAGATCACGCGAGAATCCTGGACATACCGAGACCCCGCGATAAACAGTGTATAAAAAAACAAACAACAACAACACAGCAGACTTTGCTTCTCGCACGTGGAGCAGATTATAAAAAGCATCTGTTGTGTCATAAATTATTGTGTGTTGTTCCACTTCAACAATTAGTCTCTCGTTGAGACCCTTTGATCGATCTTTGATCACCTGGTGCCAACGGTCATGACGTCACGTTGATGTGAAGTTGTAAAAAGCTACATGAACTGAGTATTGTGTTTTTTTTGAAAGGGGTGAAGTTTATTACGTTGATTCAAGGCCCGGTTTCCTGTCTGGTGCGCAGTGCTCTGTTGAAATTTACGAGGTTTAGCCGCGGCTCGCGGAAGAAATAGAAAATCTTGCGGAAAGCTCGCACCGTGGCGGCGGAGAGCCGCTTCTGAGCCGCGTCTGTCCGCGCCCGGTGTGAGTGCTCTCATTGACTAGACTGGATTCTATTTGCTACGGTGACCGCGGCGGTGCCGTTCCGCTTCCGTTCCGCGTCCGGTGTGAGTTGGCCTTTAGCGGTGTCTGAGGCAACTGTCGTGACACACACACACGCACACACACACACAGCGGCAGGTCAGCTAATGCGGAACTCACGTAAAAGAAATGTTACGAAATCTAATACAACAAGGACTGTTTTATAAAATAAAAACAAATGCCCTAAGAGCAGAAAACTGTCGTGCACACCACACGCACGCGCGCACACACGCAGCATTTGAGAGATTAATTAAAACCTCGCAAATTAATGCAGAACTCACGTAATACCAACTAGCTATTATCAACGAGGCTAATACAACTCTGACGACTGTTTTATAAAATTTAATTAAAAACAGATGCCTATAACACCAGCAGCTGCTGTGGCAGGTCCGTGGCAGCTGCCTAAGGCAGTGGCATTGAGCTGCCACAGGAAATGCCAATACTAGCTGCCGCTCCCACAAATTGAGCCAGCCCTCTCTCAAAATATTGTTTGGTGACTCGTGACCGCGGGCACCCGTTCAATTCGGATCAACCCGCGCATCACATCCAGTGTGTTACACAGCAGAGTTAGCTCATGTGAACACTCAAGTGTTTTAGCCCGCAGCAGTGTCCAGTCAGGTTTTGAATCGGCCCGGTGTGTGTTCTGCTTTTTGATAAAAGAGGAATTAAATGTGCGGTTTTGCACTAAAGCCACTACTTCGTCCTCCTTTCTTCCCACACTTTTGCCCGGACTCTCCGACGCCAGTTACCAATAACGAGCCAAAACGTCGAACCAGTTCTCAACTACGGTTCGGAGCGAGAGAAGGTTTAAAAAGTCAACACTATGTTACTTGTTTATAACGCTGTCTAGTGCCTAATCTCAGTACCTTGTGCGTGAAATTAAATATACGAGGTCTTAATTAAAGACATATTCTGAGAAATACCTGCATTTCATGTGTGATTCAATGAAGCACATTCACATTCCTGAGTTGAGCATTACGTTGCCATAAGCTGGCCTTATGATGTATTTCTAAAACCTCTGTAGGTCTAATACAGGTTGGTTGTAATGACATCTCATTGTAAATTATAGCCTGTATCACATGATTACTAGGCATATAAATAACCAAGTCTAACACCCTATCAAGAACGTTATTTATTTATTATTTATGCCCTTTCACATTATGACGTCATCGGAACGTACTGTAAAGGGCTTTGAGTTGGCAGAAGACTTTGAGAGTTTCAAAGTTTAAGAGTTTCACTGGTTAGGTTTGGGAAACAAAACTTGGTTAGACTTAAGATCACACGCCCTTCCATGAGTCCACCATGTTGCAGGGCCATGTTTCGACAGTAGCCCAGAAGGTGCAATCCAAACAGTGGCTCTAGATTGGATTTCTCCTATGCTTGCAAGGGGAGGGTGGAGTGAGGGGTATTCAGTTGGCTGCAATCTGCAACTTTACTAGATGCCAATAAATTCTACACACTGTTGCTTTAAATTGTGTGATTCCTATTCTCCAATACATGGGTCGGCAACCCGCGGCTCCAGAGCCGCATGCGGCTCTTTGATCCCTCTGATCTGGCTCCCTGTGACTTTTGAAAATAATTGATGACTATTAAATTAAAATGTATTGTAGCATCCAGCCGGACGCATGAGGAATAATGAGGCGTTATTTGGCCAACCTGCTTTTATTGCCAAACAGTTTCGTTACAGAACTGGGTTATTGTCGGCCATAACCACGCCAAACGACATAACAGGTCCCACACATCAAGGCCAACTCACACCGGACGCGGAACGGCACCGCCGCGGTCACCGTAGCAAATAGAATCCAGTCTAGTCAATGAGAGCACTCACACCGGGCGTGGATCAGACGCGGATCAGAAGCGTCCCAGAAGCGGCTCTCCGCGCCACGCGCGAGCTTTCCGCGAGCCGCGGCTAAACCTCGTAAATTTCAACAGAGCACTGCGCACCAGACAGGAAACCGGGCCTTGAATCAACGTAATAAACTTCCGCCCCCTTTTATAATAAAACACAATACTCAGTTCATGTAGCTTTTTACAACTTCACATCAACGTTACGTCATGACCGGTGGCACCAGGTGATCAAAGATCGATCAAAGGGTCTCAACATGAACGATGAGACTAATTGTTGAGTGGAACAACACACAATAATTTATGACACAACAGATGCTTTTTATAATCTCCTCCACGTCAGAGAAGCAGAGTCAGCTGTTTGTTGTTTTTGTTTTTTTATACCCGTTTATCGCGGGGTCTCGGGTATGTCCAGGTTCTCGCATGATCTCGCGTGAATACGGCCGGCTCGCTCCGCTGCCGTTCCGCGGCTGATCCGCGTCCGGTGTGAGTTGACGCCGGGCAAAGTACCGTTCCGCTTCCGTTCCGCGTTCGGTGTGAGTCCCGTGTCACGTTACTGCAGGGTCGCTACAGTATCTTGTTCGACTTTTCTTGTATTTGTTAGTTTTTGAAAATGTAATTCTAAATATGAAGATTATGGTGATATTGTTACATTTAATAAACCATATTAAAAATACATTTTTGGCTATGCGCGCGCATTCTTGAACTTACAGAACCGTTCGAACCTAGACAGTAGCTACGTTCCAACCAGACCGCAGGTAGCTAGAGCTAACTATGAAGAATTAGAAAACAAAAGTGTCTGACCCCCGCAGCGACCGATTTCTTAACCCCAGGTAGGCCAACTATGGAGAATTCTAAGAAAAGAAAAGTGTCTGAAGAAAACAGAAGTTTCAATGCTACGTGCAGTCCTTCATTAAATGTAATAATAAAAAAAACGTTGCATGCCGAGTCATTTTAAATGTCAAAAGTGTTTTGCGGCTCCCGGTGCTTTCTTTACGGTGAGAAACTGGTCCAAATGGCTCTTTAAGTGGTAAAGGTTGCCGAACCCTGCTCCAATACAACCACAAGAAACAAGTTTGTTCAGATTGTTTGCGTGTGTCTGCCAAATGAGCTGGAATCAAACATGTACACAATATATTAATAAAAACATTGACATGGGTTTAGACTGCAAAAAGGATCAACTCTAAATTCATTTCAGTTGAACTTTAAATGTTTGACTTCAGATCCGTCTGGTCTGGTTGTGCGATTGCCTCTTTCACATAGAAAGAAAGAACTCTGTGACTTAGTTAAGCTTTAACATGTATAAATACACAATAAAAATATTTTGTTTTCTGTAAATAATCTGTTTCTTTTTTATGTGTTCTATTATAATTATTTGAATTTGTTCCAATTTTAATTTATTGTGAGCTGCAGTTTTATTTTAAAGTTTCTAAACAAATACAGGCACCACTGATGAAGACAGATATACCGATTCACCATACAGAGCACAGGAGCTTTACGCGTAAATAACGCAAACACAAATTCATAGTGGCTACGCTTAATATTTAATAGCTATATTTAGCATTAAAAAAAGATTTGACGTATGCTCCACTAAGAAGAAAACTTGTCAGTGTCTTCCACCTTCCATCTTCTCCTAGAGACTTTACTTCCACATCACTGAGTTAAAAGTTTCTCTATTACTCCCTCAGTGAAATTACAGCCTAAATGTTTCTTTGGATGCAGATTAAAGAATATTATTTGCTCGAAAAAAGGAGATGGAGATTGAATAACTACAAAACTAATAAGGGAAATGGTTCTAGGAGTTTCTGTACATTCCTTTATTCTGAAGAGAGAGAGAGATTTTGCTATTTTTAGTGCCCATCAACCTCAGATCACATCATCTGCACCATTCAATATACCAGTAAATACATCAGCATCAGCTCCGAGGCCTCTCTACAGCAGACACACAACACACACAAAGGCTATCAGCAGAGACAGAGGGATTCTTGATGATTTTCTAATAGGGTTTATTCCTCTTTCCTGTCATTAGTCAAACGATGACAAATCTATTTGATCTCCGCTGTGTGATGTTATATGAACTTCACTGGGGAAACTCTCTCCTCTCCTGCCCAGATGAGCCTGAAACCTGAACCCTCGCATTCCCTTTTTTGCTTAATTGAAGCATTGAGAGGCAAATTAAACAATAGCCCGGTGTAATTAAATCTCAGCAATACCCTGTTGTGATAGTTTAAGCCTGTAATGATGTTTTTGCCGCGCTCCTCTCTCCTGTTCCCCACCAATTAAAACCTGCTAAAGAACGCGAAGACAGCTGGATCGAGTTCTGCTTAATGCCAGTGTTGTGGTTTTGGAGCTGTCCTCCAGTGGCACTGAAATCCAATAAATGCTATAATCGTGGTTTCTTAATGACAAGACGCAGGTGCAGGGTGATTTGTTTTTCTTGATTTGGTGTGCAAGATAAGATTTACACAAGACAGAAAACTTGAAGTCGCTTAATTGCCACAGAAACCGACAATGATGTGATACGAACATCCGGAGCTTTAATTAAAAAACAATAGCAGCATTTTGATGGAGACACTTGGTGGCTTTCCAACCTTTAGTAGCATAAATTTACACAAAAATACTACATGTAAAAAATGATGTTGGTATCAAATATTCTTTAACTGCAGTTAAATGCAGTTTGCATTCTGATACTCTTTAACACTGGACTGCAGAGAGCTACAGAGATGTGACAGACAGGCAGGCAGGAAGCAGATACTGTGGCCAGAGGTAAACCACACTGACTAAACCAGACCTGATGTGAGGTAAAAATGTATTTCTCATGTTTATGTGTCACATTAAACAATCAGATCTTGAGTAAAGGTCTTTTCACACTTAGCGTTGCTTCCAGTGGAAGCCAATGAGTTCCAGTGGAGACAACACCAACACTTCCACTTTACATTTGCCACATGCTGAAGAGTAGCTAGCTTGCAAGTGTTTTTGTGTTTACTGGTTCTGTCAGCTCCTACCTCTCCAACAGAGACAATGCTTTGTCAGCAAACAAAAATCATGTCAATGTTTATGGGACTGTGACTCAACAGAAAATATACTTTTATTTTCATGATGTCCACGTTTGACACTGTGAAAAAAGAAACATTTGCAACATTTCCTCCAAATCATACAGCAAATCTCCTCCTCTTATCTGAGGACTCCATAGGCAGACAATATGCCTTCCAATCCAAATGATGTGGCAACGCTCTGTTGTGGTCCGGTATAGTTTAGATCGAGAACCAGTACTGACCTCCTGACTTTGCCGCTTTATAATAATGTCACCTGACTTCCTCTTTTGCCTGCTTTATACATGTTACTGCAGCTGCTAGAAGGCCTTTTCACTTTCACACTGACATATTTGGTATCACTGGGAACTTTACAACAGAACTTAAAATAAGTTCTGTGGGTTTAAACAATGCCTGTCCGTTCTCTTCTCTTCTCTTCTCTTCTCTTCTCTGGGCTGGTTGTTTAACTAGTGTCTGTACAACTGAATGGCATTCAATTATGATAGCTATTATCAGCCTAGAGGTTAGGGCCCCGTCTAATTCACTCCTACTCTGTTGTCACAACATTAAGACCCCCCATCCCACCCGCTCCTCCTCCATTATCTAAACTACACACGTTGGCATCTGATAATGCCTGATTATGATGTCTACACCCTTCCCCCCCTCACCCAACACCACCGCCACCATCCTCCCCCCGCAACTCATCCCCAGCGAAATGAAAGCAGGGAGTGGATGAGCTTCTCCTGTGCTGCTTTAACAGCATTAAAGGCGTTGGGGCAGGTATGGTTTCCTATCAATTTTATCCAGGAGGAAACACAAGACTCACCAGCATCATTAGTGAGCAGACATAATGTAATCACTCATGAACGGGGTGTGTGTTTGTGCATTAGTGTGTGTGCATGTGTGTGTGTGTACTAGGCAGGGGGTTGGTGGGTCTATATTACATTCATCAGCAGCAGTGCTTATTAAAAGTGAACTTTTTTGACTTTTTTGTGGATTGTGTATCTGTGTGTGTGTGTGTGTGTGTGTGTGTGTGTGTGTGTGTGATTTGCACGTTAACATCAGCACTAGTAATTAAAGGTGAACTTGCCCAAGATTTGGGCATCAGGAGGACTGGAGGTCAGAGGCCACACATTCATCACAGTTAGATGTCAGATATTCAGAGTGGGTGGAATGTAGTGGGAGCATTTGTATGTCTTTGCATATATAAGTGTGTGTGTGTGTGTGTGTGTGTGTGTGTGCGTGCGTGTGTGTTCACTACAGGATGATATGACTTATCTTTGTCTAGTGTCACAAAAGAAAAGTGTAGGAGTATAGTGGAGGGGAAAAAAGAAAAAAGAGGGAAAGAGAGGCAAATGCAAAAGTAGGAAAGAGCGGGAATGAAGATGAAAGGAGAAAAAAGTGGCGATAAAAGGAGAAAAACTAGTAGAGAAATGGAAAATTGGGGGGGGAATAAATAAAAGGGATAAGAAGGAAGAGAAAATAAGAAATGGAAAGGAGCGAAGAGAAGGACAGAAAAGTGGGAATGGAGGAGATAAGGAGAAATAATAACCAGAGAGAGGAGAAAAAGAGGGATGGAAAAGAAAGGAAAGAGAGGGAGCAGGATGAGAAGTGGAGAGCCTCTTTGTGTGACACATTAGGTCATAATCCATAAAACCCTTCCAATGCATTATACTCCACAATACTACACACTGTGTGTGTGTGTGTGTGTGTGTGTGTGTGTGTGTGTGTGTTAACATGTTCATGCAGCAATTTTCTACTTTAGCTTTTTTGTCTCTGTGATTGTGCGTCACTGAAAACCACTTAACTCATCATTGTTTATTTGCATTGAATGTAACATCAGGCCAGGTTTTCACTGCTCTGGGGTCAGATTGAAGCTACATACATGTGTGAGTTATTGATCCATGTAACTGACTCACATTGTTGGTTTCATACAGAACACACTCTCTGCACGAGAGACCTCCAGCTTGTTTTTCCCTCGTCACTGTGCACTCTGCTGCCTTCTTATAGGCTTCTACACACTGATACTGGTGCAGTCACACAGATTCAGTTTTATGTCTAGAGCGCCAAATCATACCAAAAGTTATCTCATGACACTTTCCATACAGAGCATACACTTTATAATATTATTTACAGAGACCAACTATTCATTCCATGAGGAAGCACATGGCAAAACAGGAAATGAAAATAATAATACTGATAACAACAACTATAATTATAATTGAAATATGACTAATTGTAGTAATAATGCTAATTATAATAATATCAATAGTATTTGTAGTGGGTCAAGCAGGACCACAGCAGCACATAGAACTACAGGTCCTGATCACGCGTCCTGATCCTGATCCCTGACTATAAGCTCTACCAAATGGGAATGTCTTAAGCCTACTCTTAAATGTGGAGAGGGTGTCTGGGATGAGCTCAGTAGCCAGAGGCTGATGATGAATGCAGGAACACCTCACAACTGACACGTGCAGTACTGTGCATGTGGTTGTGCTAAGTTATGAACAGGGCATTATAAATTCTTATGCAATCCAATGTGGATTTAACAGACTTTTTTTTAAAAAAATGCTTTTTACAGTGTTGCTAATATTGGTATGGAAGTAAATATGATTTTGGGTAGAACTCTTAAACTGAAAATCTCCCGTGTTTAAACAAGAAACTCTGATTGAACTTCCTTTGACGTCCTCCTTTCTGTCCTTCCTGTCCTCGTAACACTGTTAACCTTTGCTAGATCTTGTATGTGATGTTAAGTTTCTTTTTATGTATAAATCCTTTATGTCAAGAGCAATTAAAATTCAAAGTACTGAACATGAGAAATAAAAGGCATGAAGACAACATAACATATAGCAGAAACACAAGGTAATATAAAAAGACACATTCATAGGTTCGAAAAAGACTAAAGTAGAGAGCGTAGCTAGACAAAGGTCATGTTTCCTTGGTGTGGTGACAGCAGAGACAGAGGGTGAAGAAAGGGGAAGCATTTTAATGTCAAGAAAGAATCAATGTGGGTGAAATAATGGCTTACAGGGAACAACAATTGCCTTAAATGTTGCCCATGTGTCATGGCTTTAGTGATGGAGGATCAATGCAGCAAAACTGATCCCAGATCTGTTCTTTCCTAACATGGATTATGCAGCCTTTGACATGCGGTATCTACAGATGGATACGCTCTGTCAGTCATGACGAAACTTTGTGGCAACCTGTGTGCTTCACATTTTATTATTTGAGCTTTTCTTTGGGTTCAGACTTACTTTTTAATGAGTTTACGTGCTGTGGATGATTTTTATCATTTATAGTGACACTACATTTCTCTCAGCACGGGCTAAAACATTGTGTGTGAAATGAGATGGTTAGTTGGGTAATGGTCATGTTGTTGAAGGTAATTTGATGTGTGCTCACTTCAGAAAAGTGTCTCACTGAAAGGTAAGTCCGGTAATGTCGATGAGGAGAGAGGAAAATCCCGAGATCGGCCTAGACACTGATGAACGAGTTAGCTGAAAATCAGACACACACTCATAGCAAGAGTGAAAGAATACACAGAGGGGATTTCCTTTCCCACCCACCATTATGTGTGTGTGTCTGTGTGTGTGTGTGTGTATGTGCACGGTTGTTGTGTGGTTACAGAGGTGCACAGTAAGCATCCACGCATGTCTGTGTCTTGAAATTGACATTTAGCTTGGTGTAGGCCTCCAGTAATGTGAGCCAGTGCATTAAATGTAAACTGTGGGTGGAGAATAAATATGCATGTCTTCAAATCTATACTTAGTTTACAAGCTAAACAGACTGACAGAGAGCCCCTGCTGATCTGCAGCACATGTGACAGCACATGACCTGCAAACATTTTTACAGACATTCTATTTAAATCACACTAAAAATCTACAACACACTGAATCACTGACTGAAGACTCAGGAATGTGTGTTGTTCACTACTATCAATGTTACTTCACAGCACTTACTTTAATCTGGTGGTGAATGTTTCCTAGTCCATATAATACTGAGTAGTTAGTTAGACATTTACATGATAAATCACTAATAAGAACACCTCTGAATATAATGGTATAATAAATAAAGATGAGTTATGAGAGAGCAGATTGTATAAATGAATCATAAAGTAATGATTAGCTGATGATCTGTGTGAACATATGGGCCACATTTGGTCATGGATTACTTAAACAAGAGTTACTATGATTACATAGTCCCTCATTACATCATGACCATTACTTATTACTGACCCTATCTGTGCCACACAGGTTAATTAAAGAGGTGCTACCGAGTTTTTAACAGAGGATTGTATCAATAAGACACGTTTAGGGCATAAATAACAGCTTCAGTATTTTTTTCTTGATAATGTCGAGACTTTAAACGTTCATAAATT
The DNA here is from genome assembly GCF_000972845.2 of Larimichthys crocea. Taxonomy (NCBI): domain Eukaryota; kingdom Metazoa; phylum Chordata; class Actinopteri; family Sciaenidae; genus Larimichthys; species Larimichthys crocea. The sequence continues at coordinate 1,072,973 of NC_040026.1, forward strand.
AAACAGTTAACAGATCCAATTTATTTTGTCTAATTTTTTTAGACTTATTTTAAAGTCTTTATTTTTTTGTGGCCAACATTGTCAAGTGGTTGAAGTGTCTTACAAAAAAATTATCATACAAAAAATAAAAAACACCATTTTAATTATCACTGTTAAGATAAAGTATATTCATGAATATGAGTTTACAATGAATTACAATAGCTCCTCAGCAGTGAGGAGTTGTGTAGCAGAGCGTCCAGCCATGTCTGTGTCTGTGGATGCACTCGTTTCGTTTAAACGTGCTCTGCTGTTTCAGAGAACTCTGCAAGCAGTGCTGCTGTTTTCAACATGCTTCCTCTTTGTCTTAAACTACATTAATTATCTGATTATCTGCGTTTTGAAGAGGAAATGATGCCTAATTTAAATGTTTAACATTTTAAGAGACGCAGACTGACCACATTTAAATAATTGCAGAGCTTTACAGGCTTGTCATCACACCATAATAAGAGGAATATATCCAGACCTCTTTATAATACTGCTGCACACGTCACACTGACACTGACACTGAATGGGGATTTCATAAAAAGGGTAGAAATTCATGAATTGAGTCGGACAGTGTTTCCATCTTAACAACAAGCTTGATTATTTATGTGATTTCATGCATTCTATCATTCTTCATAATACAGCAGCGTCATGTCAGTTCTGTTTTAAGGTGGATTTGTGCTTTCAGTTTAAGCAGATTGCGTGTGAAAGCTGAATAAAAAAAGCAACTGAAATAACCCTCCACCATCTGTTTTCATGACAGATGTCTTCTTCTCTGTGTTGAATAGTATCTTTGCATTCATATTTCTACACATTCATCGTCATCAAGTCGAGAATTTGGAGATATGGATTCAATATTTCCTGGCACAGCGACCCACCCCCCTCACTATCTCATGCGGTCTCTGTCTGTCTTTTCACTTCTTACACAAATATGATTTATACCTACAATTAGCATACAATCAACCTTCATAACATTATTTTTATTTTCTTCATTCATATCATTTAACTGCACAATGAGCCCGGGTGAATTTGATTTGTCATTTTATCAACTAGGACTAATCGATTTATGTCGAAGCACCCAGCGCAGAAGAAAGTGGAAGAAAAAGCAGCCATGTTGCGCTGCTGATGGATGCTCCATTTCGGAGTCTCATGGAGTGAATTCACAGAGGCTCTCAGGAGCCTGAACACAGGCTTTGGTTGGGGTTCAAGCTAGTTTTGACAAATCAGGGTCAGGGTTTTGGTTCTGGGGTTGACAAAGGCCAGAGTTTAGTTAAGTTTGTTCACCTTTGACCTCCAAGTTCAGCCAATCATTAGTATCTGTCTTCTGCTTGTTAACGGCTTCAAACACATCAAATAACGTTCACACAGAATACTGTGTCTTTTTTATCAAGCTGAGACTCGCAGGCTGCCATATGGACTGCGTCCACAAGCAGACAGCTGCTGTAAAGAAAAATATTTCCTATGATTTTCCTCTGCTGGGACTGTCATGGAGAGGTCAGAGCTTCCTGAAATCACACTCAAACAGGAAATGCTTTCCTGAATTTGTCAGTTGTATATGGTATGACTAAAGTCAATAGACCAACATCTATTACACAAATTTTTACATCATTAAAGGCTAAAAATTATGTATATAATCACCTAAAAATAACAATCTTTATTTTTTTGTTACTTTAGAATAAGCCTTTTTTTGCATGTCCACCATGTTGAAGTGCCATATTTCTAGAGTAGTGGAATGGGAGGGTGAGGCAAGGAGGTTGCAATCAACTACACCACTAGATGTTATAGGAGTGTGGTGGATCCAACCAGTCTTTAAAACTTCAAATACTCCTTCCTCAGAAATAAGCTGAGTGAGCTCTCACTAATTGGAAAGGGGAAAGCTTCAAACTGGGAGGCCAACATGCACATAATCTCTGAAAAGTCTTTTCTGTGACTTGATATTTGTTTCCAGTTCTTTGTGAACATTCTATATAAATATAGATTCATTTATAATTGCTGACAGTGTATTATGGACCTGCTTTTATTTGTATGTTCCTTTACACTCAGGGCTTTAAAGTACTTTTATAGCACAGACTGGAAGTGAGCGCTCACAGTTAGATGACATATGTGTATGTATTATATGGCTGTTTGTATATTAGTATTTGAGCAGAGGTAACCTCAGCCTAAATTAAAACAAAACATGATCCATCAGGTCCCAAACCAAACAGACCAATTAACCAATTAAGTCCCCTCATTAGTTCACCTAGCTGTGTTAATGGACTTGTTGAGCAGAGAGAGAGTGAAAGCAATAACATGTTGATAGGATTACACTCAATATGAGTAAGACAAGGAGAGGGGGATGCTGGAGCTGAATGAATGTGAGGACAAAACTGAGGAGAGTGATGACGCTAATAATCTGTTAAGCATTTGTGTGTGTGTGTGTGTGTGTGGGGGGGGGGGGGTGCTATATCAGAAGCTCTAGATACAGAGAGATTGTTTTTTTATTAAATATGGGTTGTGCTTGAATTAGTGGATTAGGTTGAAGATATTATGCACTTTGACTGAATTTAGAGGAGCGAGTTTAACACTGCCAGAGTCCACAGAGTGTTTCGGGCCTCTCACAGTGCCTTTGTTTCCTGGTCAAAGTTTTTTGTTTTTTTTAGGTAGGATTAAGAGTCAGAATGTCATACACAGGCATACGACAGCTATCTACATCACAAGTTACACAATGGTGCCTCTGAATTTCATTTAAAATGACTTGTACATAAAACCTAGCTTTTCTAGGCTCTATAAATATAAATACCTTCATGGAATAAAAATTCAAAACAGTAATAATTGACTGCACACTTGTTTGTTGCACACTTTTGGGCTGCAGAGGATTTTGCAGGCGACCTATGAGCTACATATTTTAGAACAATGGCCACAGTACATAGCAACTGAATACAACAAGCAATGCATCAGACACTTGTGTTACTAAATTACTTCAGTGTGACTTTGTGTTCATGCCAGCTGATTCCTGGTTTAATTTGTTATATCTGAGATTAATGTGTGTGCATTTGAGTTTCTCTGGGAAAGCATGATTCTGATTTATATAAAATAATAATGTAGTGACCTAAAACTGAAACTAAGATGGGAAAAAATAGATGTTTTTGAATTTTTTAATTACAATATACACTAGTGAGCCAGTTTCTGTTGTAGTGGGTTTTTTTTGCAATTTTCCACATCTGCAAAAGACATGTCACCTCAGTCATTTTCAGACGCTCTGTTAAACCACACAGCATTTGCAGCAGTTTTATCTGTAACTTTCTAATGTACAGAGTCCAGCTGACCTCCGCAGTATTTTAAGAACAAATAAAAAGTTCATCCCATGTGTCAGACAGTTAATCCCAGCAGATATGGCCCTCCCTAAAGTTGACTCCACGGTTACAGTCTTGTTATAAGACTTGTTCGTCGTGATAGGACTCCTGACTGATCACAGCGGTCTTTTGTCTTCCTGACACACTCCTACACACACACACACGCGCGCACACACACACACACACACACACACACACACACACACACACACACACACAGTGTTGAGCAGGATGTTGTATTTCAAATTAAAGGGCACAATTGATCTCAGATTTCAACAAAGCATGAAATGATGAAAGTAAAAGTTAATGAAGAGGATCAGATATCATAATGCTATCAGTGATGTCATCAAAGTAACGGCAGACATACACATGTTTAATAAAGCCCGAATGCCAGTCTCCCATTTACCAGCCTGTAAACTTTTACGACTCAAGTTCAATGGACAAGATGGACATACTGTACTGTGTGTGTGTGTGTGTGTGTGTGTGTGTGTGTTTATATAGGACATTTGATTGCCAGGATCCTAATCATCCAGGCCATTAGAAAAGGACTGAGCCTCATGGGGATCCAGCGGTTTAATGTGTTAATATGTCTGTGTAGAATTTATGGTTCTGCTACTGATTCAAGAATTTGCTCTGATATATTGACTCAGATCATTTGACAATACAGTAACAGCATCCAATCATTCAATTCAATTCAATTCAATTATATATAGATATATATATCTATATATATATATATATATATATATCTATATATATATATTATATATATATTATTATTATATATTATTATATTATATTATATTTATATAGCGCCATACATAACAAAAGGTATCTCATGAGCTCCCAATCTACTTTTGGAAACTATAGGAACCACAAGGAACCAGCGTCTTGAGAGCGCAGTGTTCTAGAGGGGTAGTAAGGTATTATGAGCTCTTTTAGATAAGATGGTGCCTGACCATGAAGAGATTTGTAAGTAAGGAGAAGAATTTTAATTATATTCTAGATTTAATAGGGAGCCAAGCAAGGAAGCCAAAATGGGAGAGATGTGATCTCTGATCTTGGTTCCTGTGAGAACACGTGCAGCAGCATTCTGAATTAACTGCAAAGTCCTAAGAGACTTATTAGAGCAGCCTGATAACAAAGAGATACAATAGTCCAGCCTAGAAGTAACAAATGCGTGGACTAGTTTTTCTACATCTGTTTGAGACACGATGCGTCTGATTTTGGTGATGTTACGTAAGTGGAAGAATGCAGTCCTCAAAATTTGTTTTATGTGGACGTTAAAGGACAAATCCTGATCAAAACAACTCCAAGATTCTTTACAGTGGAGCTGGAGCCAGGGTGATCCCATCTAAAGTAAAAACAAGTCTCTAGAAAGAGGTTTCTGAGGTGTTTGGGTCCAATTCAAGAACTTCAGTAAAGTCTGAATATAACATCAGAAAATTGTAGGTCATCCACTTTTTATCCTTAAGGCATGCTTGGAGTTTAGTTAACTGATTGGTTGCATCAGGCTTGATCGATAAATATAATTGGGTGTCGTCAGCATAACAATGAAACCTTGATAGAGTGATTCCTAATAATGTTCCCTAAAGGAAGCATATATAAACTGAATAGAAGTGGTCCAAGTACAGAACCTTGTGGGACTCCATGACAAACTTTGGTCTGCATGGAGGATTCATCATTGACGTGAACAAACTGAGATCGATCTAAAAAGTACGATTTAAACCAGCTTAGGGCGGTTCCTTTGATGCCAATTTGATGTTCCAGTCTCTGTAAAAGAATTTGATGGTCAATGGTGTCAAATGCAGCACTAAGATCTAACAGGACAAGTACAGAGATGAGTCCTTTGTCTGATGCCATTAGGAGGTCATTTGTAACTTTGACTAATGCGGTCTCTGTGCTATGATGCACTCTAAATCCTGACTGGAAATCCTCAAATAGACTATTGTTATGGAGAAAGTCACACAGCTGATTAGCTACAGCTTTCTCAAGTATCTTAGACAGAAAGGGAAGGTTTGATATCGGTCTGCAGTTGGCTAGGACCTCTGGGTCTAGAGTGGGCTTTTTAAGAAGAGGTTTAATTACAGCTACCTTAAAGGACTGTGGTACATATCCTGATAATAAAGACAGATATATATCATCATATCCAATAAAGAATGACTAACTAGAGGTAAAACATCCTTGAGCAGCCTGGTTGGAATGGGGTCCATCATTAATCCCTCCAGGGGCAAATTCTTTTTTCACTCAGTTTATTTACATGCATTTTAGCCCAAAGTACAACCACACACACAAAGGGCTCATAGACATGCAATGTGGAGAGAGATGGTGGAGTGATGGGCAGTCTCCCGTTGCCTTGCTCAAGGGCTACTTGGCAGTGTCCAGGAGGTGAACTGGTACCTCTCCAGCTACCAGTCCACCTTCCATACTTTGGTCCATACTGGACCTGGCCACCCTTCGGTTCCCATTCCAAGTCTTCACAGACTGAGCTACTGCCGCCCGAAAATTAGCCTGTTTGAAATGTGGGCTCATCAGACCACAGCACACTTTGTGTCAGTCCATCTCAGATGAGCTCTGGTCCAGAGAAGCTGGTGGTATTTCTAGATGTTTCTCTGAAGTGTTCCCATGTAATAATACAACACCTTTACACAATCATGTGGGTTTTTTAATGCAGCACTACCAGAAGGGATCAAAGGTCGTAAATATTCAATGATGGTTTTGGGCCATGAGATTTCTAATTCTGTAACAGGAGGTAGTGACCTTGCTGAGGAGCTGGAGGTGCAGCGTGAACTATGACAGTGAATGGCTGAATACATAAAACATAAATAGCATCAGTGGTCTTTGATTTCATGAGGTTCTTAAGGATTATAACTTTAACATAAATGCAATGACACACAGGAAAATAATGAATAGCTCTGGTCTCGGAGGAACTTCCATACACATTTTACATATAAATATAATCATATGAACATATTTAAGCATATGAGGTGTGCTGACTTTAAAAACCTGACTTTAATGGAACCCTTGTGTTGTTGGAGGTCATTATTAGTTACAAAACAACAACAGCAGCCAGAACAAAAACACAGAAGACAAGTGAAGACACGAGGCTGAGTGAGACAGTTATTACTGCTACTATAGTGCTTCATTATTTTGATGGACAGCAGCTTATTGCAGAGAAAACCTCCACATATGATTAATGCATGCATCGACTAATGGGTAAACTTCCACAACACACACACACACACAGAGGAGATGGTTAGTTGGACTCTACCTGGCCCTCATGTCTCAATGTGACTGCTGGTAGTAAATTAAATAGCGATTAGTTGAGGTCATTTGTTACCCTGTCTGACACCAGACCAGCTCCAGGGAGGTGCTGGAAGATGAATGGAGCGCTCCACAAGTACAAAGTCAACAGGTGAAGATTAACTGGCTTTAATGATGCCATTTGCTTAATGTCTTTGCCATTTTCTTTCTGTCTGTCTCTCTTTCTCCGGAAACAAAGTAAACTGTGATCAAACGTTGTTCAAACATTCGGAGAGCTGCTTGTTTCAATATATGAAGCACACCACAATCAGAGAAACATTAAAGGAGTGTGTTATGACCTAAAACTATCTATAAAGGTTCAGTGTTTAGGAGAAACTATAGCATCAACAAATGTGTGCAAAAACACTAATTAACTAACACCTCTTGCGAGGTTTGAAGGTTTCAAGGTTTATTTATTGTAATTTGCATGCTTACACATGAAACAAAACAAGTACTCAGGACCAGCCATGTACACACAATAGTCTAAAATTAATTAAGTGTAAAACACTTCTAGAATAAATACTAATAATAAATAATAACAATAATAACAATAAAAAGCAAAATAATCTGACAGCCTCTGGGTCCACTTCAAGTCCCTGGAAATATGGACCCCAGGATACTTGAAGCTGTGCACCATTTCCACAGCTGCTCCACTGATGAACAATGATGCAGAGATGATTTTTCTTACACCAGTCCACCAGATCCTTCACCTCCTGCCGGTATACTGTTTTCATTGAGTATACACCAATAAACACTATATCCTGTAAACAGAGCCTCCTAAATCTGACACACTGGATGTTTAATGGTACGTTTTGATTTTATTTCTTCAAATGTGAGAATGTGTATATATATATATACACAGTATAAGTAAGTACTATAAGTACTCACAGCAGACACAGGTTGGGAAATTAATTTCAGACGTTAAGTGAACTAATGAAATTCATAAACATTAAATCTATATGCAACACTGTCATTATCAACCTACAATAAGTCATTCTCTTTCTATCAATGAATGTGTTCACAGAGAAGTGGTAACACATGTGTCTGTCTTACACCAGTCCACCAGATCCTTCACCTCCTGCCGGTATACTGTTTTCATTGAGTATACACCAATAAACACTATATCCTGTAAACAGAGCCTCCTAAATCTGACACACTGGATGTTTAATGGTACGTTTTGATTTTATTTCTTCAAATGTGAGAATGTGTATATATATATATACACAGTATAAGTAAGTACTATAAGTACTCACAGCAGACACAGGTTGGGAAATTAATTTCAGACGTTAAGTGAACTAATGAAATTCATAAACATTAAATCTATATGCAACACTGTCATTATCAACCTACAATAAGTCATTCTCTTTCTATCAATGAATGTGTTCACAGAGAAGTGGTAACACATGTGTCTGTCTTACACCAGTCCACCAGATCCTTCACCTCCTGCCGGTATAATACTGTTTCATTGAGTATACACCAAAAAACACTATATCCTGTAAACAGAGCCTCCTAAATCTGACACACTGGATGTTTAATGGTACGTTTTGATTTATTTCTTCAAATGTGAGAATGTCATATATATTATATATAATATATTATATATAATATATATATATATATATATATATATATATATATATATATAATATAATAATTTAATGGTACGTTTTGATTTTATTTCTTCAAAGTGAGAATGTCTATATATATATATATATATATATATATATATATATAATATAATATATATATAATAATATATAATATATATATATATAATATATATATATACAGTAAGTAAGTACTATAAGTACTCACAACACTGTCATTATCAACCTACAATAAGTCATTCTCTTTCTATCAATGAATGTGTTCACAGAGAAGTGGTAACACATGTGTCTGTCTGTCTGTCTGTCTGTCTGTCTGTCTGTCTGTCTCTGAACATGGTGTGTCATGAAGATAACACATAACACAACTGTGAAATGCTTGTGAACTCTTTGACCTGTAAGACTTTAAGCTTCCCTGCAGCTGGAAGCCTCCATTAGTTCACAGCAGCTCCATTATTTCCAGTCACAGCTTTCACTCTCAAACTCACTGAGGATGTGTATTGATGGGACAGAATAATGACACACACACACACACACACACACACACACACACACACACACACACACACACACACACTCACAAACACACTATGGCACATACATTCATACACGTGCACAGCAGACAAATATAAGCTCTTTTTCCATCATTCTCTAATGACGCTGATATTAGGAAGTGTTTTTTTTTAACTCTTTATTGCTGTTACAGAACATTAGCATTAATGTTTTCTGATGATGGTACAGAAGTCAAATGTCAATGGTGGAGCCCGACTCAGTCTAATGACTGAGGCAGGGGATCGCTTTAATGAGTGGAAACCAATTAACTCTGACCTGCTGATCTTTGGCTGCTCCCATGTGATCCTCCAGATAGGCTGCCAATGATAAATGGGAGCTACAAGATTCATTCCAAAATGAGACAGTCATCACTTAAAAAACAGCATTTTGAACCCTGGAAATCATATTTAGCCTGGGGTTAGGAGCAGAAATGACAGACATCCTGAAATTATGAATTAAATAAATCACTTTACTACTTCCATAAAAATCACATCTGTGGTCTTAAAGACACAATGAAATGACAAATACATTTTCCAACTTTCCGTCTAAAACTGTGCTCTTGTGTCAGTTATATTGTAAAGAAAAGAAAAAAATCTATATCATATATGAAAGGTTTTCTTTTCCTGTAAAATGTAAAATATTTTTGATGAGTCATCTTGACCATGGTGATTTCCAGTCAGCTGGTAAAAACTTTACATTTCCAAAGCTGCAGTCAACGTCTATCATCTCATTTCAGTTTGGTTTGCTTCTGAAACCTTAAGACGGAGTTAGAATTATTTATTAGGTCACATTTATGCACATCTGTGACTCATTGTCAGACGCTCGTGGTGAAATATGCTGGAAGATTGGTGATGTATACGTAGATATACATAGACAGATACATATAGATAGACATTCCATTCACCTCCACGGTTTCCATTTCTTGTTTTATTCTTCTGTGTTGTCACATTGGAATGTTACTAATAACTTGATTTGACTAGATAATAACTTAAATGACTTACATACTGTATATACATATATTCTTTTCATTGTGTATTTTTTATTTCATTGACTATTGTGATTCATTATTATTCATTCATTCGTTATTTTAGTTAATTTCATTCTTTAACATTGTTTTAGTGATTGTAATTGTAGATATAAAATAATATTTTATAAAGTAAAAATAAGAAAAAGTTTCTCATTTTGAGATGATTATACACGCATGAAAACATGAATAATATATTCTATGCCTGCCTTATTCTGAAAATAAAGGGCCCAAATCTTACACACCGCACCTTTAAGAGGTTGGTAAAATCATTTTCACTGATGTCTTTACTGTTAATTATCATTAAAATACTGAATCCTTTATCCCAGCTGACGTTCTGCAGTGCAGCAACAGACAGACTTCATTTCTACAGTGAAAGTCAAAATGGAATTTTGAACAGAAAAGAAGAAAGAGATGTTTGCATATGATTAAGAATGTACTGTACAAGCATAAACCAAAGAGCCTCAAACATCTGTCCTGCACTGTGAGGAGCTTCATCAGTCTGTCAGTTAAATGTGATTGGGACATCACAGTGTGTTAATACTGAAATACTCTCATTTACATCAGTGGACTCAGTAAGATGGTTGACAGACATGGCTGGTATTCACACAGATTCATCGTTTGTGTTTATTATATGTGAGGATTCAGCTCAAAGTGTGTATGCTCTCTGCTGATTGCCATAACAAAGACAATACAACACAATGGAACCTTTCTCTGCATTCCTGTCATGATGCACAGCATGCCATCGCCCACCCAGAGCATGTGCAGTGGAAATGCAGACACACACACACACAAACACACACACACACACACACACACACACACACACACACACACACACACACAGACACACATACACGCACACATACACACTGATGTTACTGTCAAGGCATCATTGAAACTTTATATGTCACTGTCTTTGTTTCACATCTACTTCTTTGCCAATATTTGCTGCAGCTCCCATCATTCCCCTGGAAGAAAACACACACACACACACACTGCTGCATCCCACACACTCTTTTCTCATGTGACAAATTCACTGCTCTCTTTAGGAAGCCACACATGATCATTTTCCACGCACAAACACAGAGTTTAGCTGAGGATGAGTCGAACTGTCCTCAGTTCAGCTCAGAAACAGTCAGAAAATCAAACAGCCAAGAATACAATTAGAAAAGACACCAACCACTGAAGTCAAGCGGGCAGACACAAAGTGAGGTGTTCCTGGGAGGAAAAACAAAGGTTTAGATGTGGATCAGTGGGATCAGGCAGGAAATGCAGCCAGCCAGTAAAACAGAGGTAGCAGCTAGGCAGCAGGATCAGAGTGGCTGTGTTGAGCCAAGTTTTGTCCATCCCATCAGGTGAAAAAACAGGGAGGTAGACGCCTCAGCAGCCATCCAGCATCAGACAGTGAGTAGCTACAGCAGCTCTGCATACACATCTACTGATTTATCTCAAATGAAATGACACAAACTTTGAATTTTCTTGTCATTTTAACCACAAAACTACACTTTGTTCTTTCATAACATACAGATTTATACATTATGTGACAGAAAGATAAACCTCATGTTTCTTTCAAGGACTTTTTTGTCCATTTTACACCCGAGCTTCTCCCTCTGCTGCTGCAGGTTTCATGCTGTTAGTCTGTATTAACATACTGTACGTTGTCTGTGAGCAGATTTCAGAACAGATGGAGAAGCTCTCTTTTGAAACAGTGAGTGGCTCATTTCATGGAGTGGAATATAGAGGGAGCACAAAAAGGCGAGTTTTTCTCTTTCCTAAATAATATTCACACGTATTTGCGTGTGTGGGTTTTGAGTTTTGCTGCATTTTCATTTTATTTTAGGGAACGTATTTCAAAGTCAGAGCAATCAAGTGAATATATGTGACAGCAAACTGTGCTGGCATTAATTGCGCTGCTTTTCATCCAGCCCTGTTACACATTTGTGATTATTTTTTGTGCTATATTTTTAAATGTTCACATGAATCATAATGAGGAGATGTGGAAAACAATTAGGTTTGTTTTGAACTGACAAAAATCTGACACACAAAGCTTCCCATCCATCATTTTTTTCAGCAGACCTGTAATTCCAGAAGAATAATTCCAGTGAAGCAATAAAAAAATAAACAATCAGATGATGTTAATTCTCCTCTCCGCTGTCATATGTTATTTCAGTGCCCTCTTTCTTAGATTCCTTTGATGGTCAGCCTCAATAGAGGAAAGAGCCACCTACACCAAATTACCAAGAAAAACAGAAACCTCCTACGGCCCGAAGAGAAGAAAGAGGATCTGCCGGCCAAACAGGCAGCCGTCTCCCACATGGTCAGCCTCACTACTCTGTGTGTGTGTGTGTGTGTGTGTGTGTGTGTGTGTGTGTGTGTGTGTGTGTGTGTGTGTGCGTGTGTGTGTGTGTTGGGGGGTGTCTTGGCGGTGTGGGGTGACAAGGGGAATCTGAGGATGTGGGTGGACAGTGACAGGCCCTGAGAGCTCATGAAGGTAGAGAGACAATGAGAGTGAATAGGAAGGGGAGAGAGAGTTGAGCAGAGTTAAACATGTTCGTTTCATTTACACGCCGCTCCGTGCCGTCAGCACTTCCTTTCTTTTTGTTCCACAGCCAACATTCACCAGTCCTCTCTCCTCTGTGGTTTGTTCGTGAAGTGCCACAGTTTTCAGTTATTTCCAAAAAAGTCACTGAAATGTAAATGTTACAAAGATTCCTGCAGAATGATTTATTCAGTCTGAATTTTCTCTAAAAATGAATTTTAAATATTGCTGCACATCCTCATGGAGAAGGCAGGTGTGCAGCAGACTGCAGCCAGTTCATCACCTACGAATCTTTATCCAATCATGAAGATTTAAACCGACCTTGTAAAACATTTTCTGGGTTATCCTGTAAAATGAATATGGAATCACATCTTTTCAGAGACCAAAAAATATTCAGAGACTCTGATCTATTAAGATATATTTTACTTAAATAATGTCACATGTCCAGCAAATATTTTTCAAACTAACAAAAAGATTCAGTATGAGATGAATTTTACATTTAAGATATGAAATAAAGATGTGAGCAAATCTTTTCACAAAACAAATCAAAAGATAGATTTTTTTATTTGATGAATGACTTCAGCGTTAACAGTAATAATTACTACAATCACAACTGAACAAAATAAAAATCATATATCATATTTTTTCTGGAACCTGGCTGCCATAAAAAATATTGACATTGAAATTTTAATTCAATTAATTAGTTACGAAATATTTACAAACAAGATTATTTTTTATCCTCAAGATTTCTTCTAGTTGTCAAAATGTGTTTATAACTTTTATAAGTGATCAGTTATTAACTGTAGTTCAACAAAACATACAAACCTGCCAACATTAATATCATCATAAGATATGAACCAGCTCCACTTGTTCGATCACAGTGTGTCCATCTGGAATGTATTGTTAATGAACTGTTAGTGAATATGTTGCTTTTGCCAGACCAAAATGTTTTTACCTGTTAAAAGGTCATTTCTAAGAAAAGATGGAGGAAAAATCCGTATTTAAAAAGTCAAACTAAATATCACTCTATTCATGAGCACATGATGCAATACAATATAGATCTTGTATTGGATGCAGTTAATAACACATATACATCCACTGGAAGTGTGGTTTGTCCCTGAGTTCCCCATTAAACAGAAAGCAGAATTACTTAGAGTTTCTTCATCCCTGTAACTTTATCAGCCATCGAGGCACAGAGGAGAAAGATGAAACAGCACAAGTCTAAAACTAAATCAAATCAGGAAACTTCACACAGATTTGGGGCCAAATCTCCGAATGTTTGCTGTTTGACAGAGGAAGAGGAACACAGAGGGATTATGTAAGTCAGTGCAGTGATGGCAGCAGCACATAAATGTTGATTGATCTCGTGATGAGGGAGCTGGAAGGGGCTGGGGCCCCCGCTGCTCTCAGCCCCGGCTGCCTCTGGAGCCAACGCTGAAATAAAAGACTGGTAATCGAGCGGCCGGTGTGGCGTGGGCGCGATGAGCGTTCGGCCATCAAACCCCAAAGGCCTCGTCAGTGAACCCCCCCCCCCTTCCCTCTTGTAGTCCTTCTCCTCATTGTTTTTCTCTCCTCTCCTTTGTTTTTTGCCAGTACTCATTGCTTCATCCTTCCTTTTTTCTCTTTCTCTGGCCTATATTTCCTTTCCTATTTCCTATCCTTTCCTTCCTTCTTTCCATTCTTTTTCCTTTTTTTGTTTTCTTCTCATTTAACCTCACTTCTTCATTCCTCTCCTTGCAGTGTCATTTTATCATCTTCCTGTATCCTTCCACTTGTCTTCTTTTTCTCTTCTTGGCTGTGGACTGCAGCAAAAGGACACCGACCGTATATCGATGGGTCGAGTGTTGGACAGACCAACACTACGTCTGAACTCCTCCCTGTCTGATCCATCCTTCTTTCCTTTCTTTATCTCCTCTTTTTTCTTTTCTCTCTTACTAATATTGTTTTGGGTTCTCCCACTTCTTTCTGCCTTTTTCTGTTCCCTCATGTCACTCCCATCTCTTCCTCCGTTCCTCTTTTTATTCTGTATTTTATTCTGCACTGTATTTGCTTCATTTACTCCTTCTCTCCTTCCTCTTCTTCCTTTGTTTGGTGCTTCCACTGATTCCTTCTCCCCCCTCATTTGTCTCTTTTTCTTTGCTTCACTCCATTCCTTGTTTCCAGTCTTCTCCTCCATCCTCCCTGCACCCCATCATTCTTCTTCTCCTCTCCTCCTCTCTTATCTGGCAGGGCTTTCACTCCTCTCTCACTTCTCTGCCACAGTGTGCAAACATTTTTGCGTCCGTGGGCGAGACAAGAGAAAAACAGGCCGCATTATCTGAGGACGTCCCCGCAGCCAAACTGTTTCCTCATCTGAGTTTGTGGAGGCGGAAACATTCCTGAAAATGCGAAACATTCAGATGAGGCTTAATAACACTGGGGCTTTTCAAACGCTTTCAGTGTTCTGCAGAAACTTAGAAGCTTTTGTCGTGCCTCAGCTATTGTCAATGGACGGCTCACACAATCAGCATCTTATGTCTTAGACTGAGCAGCCTCACTGTGGTCCAAACACACTGCTGTCAATGACCTACTGTATACAAGGATCATCATATGATGTGCATTGTTAGAGGATCACAGAAAACTGGTGATGATTAAGAGAATTTAAGGCCAGGTGGGAAGTTAGACACCAGCTCATTTACAATAAACTACGCTGAATAAATGACTAAAATGTTTCATTTAACAAAAACATAAACATTTATTAATTATTGTGTTCTAAGAGGACCAAAACTAGAGGAACAAAGGAAGTACTCCGCTTTTACTTTTACATTTAAGGAGATTCAAGGCTGCTTATGAAACTCTCAATTTATAATTGATGCCTCAACACAAACACAGACATTACCTTTATTCTTAATGTCTGCAACCATGTTAGATTTGTTTGGACTCCCTTTAAATGAATTAAACAAGGCCACTTTCATCAGGAAACTGTACTGCTTTTGCCAACACAAAATGTAGCTGCTTTAAGTAAAAGTAACAATACAACAGAAACTAAAATTTGTATAAAATAACAATAATGAATAATACAAATATTACTGGATTACTGTATGAATCACTTTAATGCTGCAGCTGAAAAATGTGGGTACTTTAATTTATCATAACACATCCCAGCCTTTTTGATGATTTTTTGCATTAATAATCTGAAACTGCATAGTAACTAGTAACTAAAGCTTTAAAATAATGTGGTGCAGTAAAAGGTTCAATAGTTCCCTTTGAAATGTGAAGAAGTAGAAGAATAAAGTAGAAAATGGAAATACTCGGGTAAAGTACAAGTACCTCAAAATTATACTTAAGTACAGTACTTTAAGGGAAACGGCTTATTTTCAGCCAGCCAGTGTGGGTAGTTTATGCAAATGAACAAAGGTAACTTCCCTCCATGTCTGCACACAGAGCTCCCTGCTCATGTGATGACGTGTCATCTTGTGGACTTTCGCCTTTGACTGTGCAGCCATAGAAAACATGTGGAAGTACAGTCTGCAGTTCAAACAACAGCCATCGAGCCATCACATGAGCA
The DNA here is from genome assembly GCF_000972845.2 of Larimichthys crocea. Classification (NCBI taxonomy): domain Eukaryota; kingdom Metazoa; phylum Chordata; class Actinopteri; family Sciaenidae; genus Larimichthys; species Larimichthys crocea. Next base: position 1,088,898 of record NC_040026.1, read on the forward strand.
GGAAGCTGAGCGCAGGAAACATGAAGGAAATTAAATGCGTTCATTTGAATATACTACCCACACTGTAGTGGTACAAGGCTGACTGAAAATTGGCAGCATTTCCCTTTAAGCTCTATTTTTACATGCTGAGCTTCAGCGTTCATTCTTGAAACTGCAATGGAAAATTACAGTGCTGTTTCCAAGGTCTAGAATGAAACGTCAAGCTCAAAGACGAAGTGAAATCATTCCTGTTACCTACAGGTCAGCCTTCACTCTCTATAAAAAAATACACTCTGTTGATGCTTTTCAAAATTCACTCATGCAAACACAAAAAATGCATTTAGTTGGAGGGCCTTACAGAAGCATGCTTAGTCTACCACCTGGGTGTCCTGTGAGCACCCATGGGCCCATGGGGCCAGGTATGAAACAGTCTAGCAGCAGATGACAGGTAGTTTATGTCTTGATGTGTATGTGTGATACAAGAATGATAATCTTCTGCTAGAACAGTTCTATTTATAGATTTAGAGGTCATAGAAGAAAACAAACAAACAAATGAGGATGTTGAACATTAATAACTATTACTACATTCTGTGTGTGGTTAGAGCTTGGACGGCTGAAGTTTAAAGGGAAAATGTGATGATATTCCACCAGCTTTGTATCATTACACTGCGTATATACTAAGCATTTACCTTCCTTCCACATTGGCTGCACCCGGAGCTCCCTGCTTTTTTTTTTGCGTCTTGTGATCTGACTGGCTGGGGCTGTAGGGCTGTGTGAACAATGCCGGTTCTACCTTCACAAATGTTGGTACGGCTCGCATCCATGGAACATTGGATTGAGAGAGGCAACAGTCTGCCATATGAAGCCAAATCTGCATCTGCAAATGAGCAGAGAGCTCTGGGTGCAGGCAACATGGAGGGGAAGGTAAGCATTGTTCATTTGCATATACATAATGATTTGCATATATATAATGATGCAAATCTACAAGTTCCCCTTGAAACACACAGGATTCAGTGGACGTCTTGACAATGTTAAGACAAACACAAAGTCTGTGCAAAGACCTACAACAGGTTCATACATTGATTTACACTCAGAACTTGTGCTACTCTGGACTGTTTGTCTCCTCAAAGTGAGTGAACAGAGTCAGGAGCATAAAGAAGAGAGTCTGGAAGAAAATAAAAGGAAGTACAGGAGCTCCTGGTACGTTCTTAGTCTGAGCTGTCTTAAACACGCACACACACACACACACACACACACACACACACACACACACACACACACACACACACACACACACACACATACACTTGCTACCTTTACCGGGTTTACAGGAATAGGCACAATACTGAAACAATGATGGTCTTGGAAGTAAATATGCAGACAGGAACACTCGTCAACATTTGGTGACTCATTATAAAATCCTGATCATTATCTTTTAGTTCTGCAGATTCCAAAACAACATTTTATTTATGTTTGCACGAAACTGATGACACAGCAGGTGTCTTTACACACACATGCTCACACACACAGGTGATGATATCCAGGTTAGTTAGCTTGGTAAACCTCTGTGTCTGTGACAAAATGTGTGTGTGTGTGTGTGTGTGTGTGTGAATTAGCATGACAACACACAGTTAATTCCCTGTATGCGCTCATCTCCAGGATCTGACAGAGGCAGCAGATGATCTACGGCTAGTGACAAGGGACACAATAAATATGGCCTGTAAAATGGGGGACGGCCTCATTAGTCACAGCTTTCATTATGGCATGACAGCATGCATGAATGTGTGTGTGTGTGTGTGTGTGTGTGTGTGTGTGTGTGTGTGAATCTGTCACATTAATGTGTGTGTGTGTTTAATGTCTCTGTCAAACACGTCATTTATTCACTCAGTGATTATACATTAACAAGGAGGAACGTGTCCACTGTGTCTATGGGCACGTGTGTGTGTGTGTGTGTGTGTGTGTGTGTGTGTGTGTGTGTGTGTGTGTGTGTGTGTGTGCTGGCCAGCCCTCACTTCTTGAAAGATCTCTATTATCATTGCCAGGCAGACATGGTAGTGGCACAGTGAAATAGATTTGAGTCCTGCTGGAAGTTCTGATGTTGACGGGTCACACACTTGCATGAATGCTAGCACTAGCTACTATAACCCACTGAGCTAGATGCCTAACTACCTGTTCGGCTATAATTCCTAGAAATTATATTTATGAAGGAAATATATCTTAACAGAAAAGTAATGCTGTCTGGACTGTTTTTATCAACAATGTTGATGTATTCTTAAGCTGCTTCTTTTTTCCTACAATATCCACACACCACTAAAGCATCATTAATGTGTTCATGGATATGTTTAGGCACTCACGGCTCTGCGTGTTCTCCCACAATGCAATCGGCAAGACAAATAAGTAGTATCTAAATATAATTTAAAGAGACTGGATCAGCCACTAATGTTACTACTGGATATAAAGTGAGAACATGTCAAGCAGGTCGGGAGCATGCATGTTACAGACTTCGTCTAGCTGAGCAGGCTGACTTCCTATTGGCTGTTGAAAGAATAATTCACATACACACAAACTTTTTTTATTGAAAAGTTATGTTGATATTGTGACTGTGGTTCAAAATGCCTAGTCCTCTGAACTCACAGTCCATATAACAAAGTGAGCTAACATTAGCAGCAGCTGTCCATCATAAACTCACTGTAAATCACAGAGAGTTGAGGCGGAGCAGCCGGAGGACATCAGAGGGAAAACCAGAAAATATTTTCTCCATAAAATATGATCTAGTTTCACCAGAATCAGTGAAATAGTTGGTGGTGTGTGACTTTCCACCTGGCCTGATATGATATGATAACTTGACACACCTTGGATGGAGGGTCTACTTTCACAAATGCAGTTCATCACAGTTTAGATGATGTTATACGAAACGTGAAGTTAGCGACACCGGGGGCCATAGTTAAATGCATCCTTGGGGCCAGAGCAGGCGGCATTGAATCTAATTTAAAACTGCTGGCTAAAGATAAACGTAGATACAGTAAGATTGTTATTCACGTCGGCAGTTACGCCAATCGGAGGTCACTAAAATTAATGTTTCATCGGTGTGTGAATACGCAAAAACGATGTCGGACTCTGTAGTTTTCTCTGGTCCCCTCCCCAATGTGACCAGTGATGACATGTTTAGCCACATGTCGTCATTTCACCGCTGGCTGTCGAGGTGGTGTCCAGCAAACGATGTGGACTTCATAGACAATTGGACACCTTTCTGGGGGAAAAACGGTTGAGTAGGAAGAGCGTCAATCCAGCCAATTTTGGATGGTTAGCCCCTCACAAATAGATCATCTTGTTGATAGTACTACAGGCTCATTACGAATAACTCTAGACTCTGTTGCACCTCTGAAAAAGAAGACAATTAAACAAAGAAGGCTAGCACCATGGTATAGCCAGCAGACTTGCAAATTAAAGCAAGAGGCACGTAAATCTGAATGCAAATGGCGTGCCACTAAACTGGAAGAATCTCGTTTAGTCTGGTAAGATAATCTCAAAACATACAGGAAGGCTCTCCGTAATGCCAGAGCAGCCTGCTACTCTTCATTAATTGAGGAGAATAAGAACAACCCCAGGTTTCTCTTCAGCACTGTAGCCAGGCTAACAGAGAATCACAGCTCTACTGAACCATCTATTCCTTTAGGTCTAAGTAGCAATGACTTCATGAGCTTCTTTAATGATAAGATTATAACTATTAGAGACAAAATCCATCACCTCTTGCCCTCAACAGGCATTGATCTGCATTCTGATACAGCAAGTTTTGAAACAGCTGTAAAACCTGATATATATTTAGACTCTTTTTCTCCCATCGACCTTCATCAAATAACTTCAATAATTTCTTTCTCTGCAGATGACTGATGATTGAGCCAGAGGCGGTCCTGGCTACATTTACGCCCTGGGCGAACAGTTCCAGACTGTTTAGACTGTAGCAGATTTTTCACCCTGTTTAACTGGCATTAACATTAACTACAGGTGTGAAGTGCAATCTAAAACTTCACTTTTCTAGCCTTCTTTGATGCAAAATCATCAATTACATCATCATACGAAATCTGTTGTGCAACTGTATAATTGATGCTGATGATGGCAAGTCCAGAGAGACACTCCTGTGACATAGTGGACCTCAAGTACGTTTTAATAAGCTTCAGCTTGGAAAAACCTGCCTGCTGTCACTCACGTCACTCACGGAAATCTGCATACCTTTATCTTTGGCACGTTTCTCCTCTTCTTCTTTTCTTCGTTTTCTAAACTGGGCATCTGATGCTTCTTTGGTTTTTTACTTTGGTCCATGATGAAGACTCCACATCATTAAGCACTATACCTTTGCCAACACCGTCGGTTCGCCCGTCAATTAACCGGAGTCACGTGAGGTCACGTAGATGACTGGGGAGTTTTTTTTGTTTTGTTTTGTTTTCATTTTTCACATAACCCAATTAATTACATGTAGGTATATGGGTCTATGTTCATTCTATGAATGAAATACAATTTATTTGAAGCAGTTTGTGTTGTGTGGCCTGCCGCCTGGGGTCAGTCTATCCCTCGCCCCCTCCACCTTGCCTCTTCTGACACACACACAACCTGTATGACTCTCAGCATTAAGCTGACATGACAATGAGGGTGCCCACTCCACTAACTTGAGCGGTATAGAAAACTTTTTTTTTTTTTCAGGGCGCCCTCACATAGACTGCGCCCTGGGTGGTCGCCCACATTGCCCATAGCAAAAACCGGCCCTGGATTGAGCACATTGAAGAAGCACGTAGAGAATGGCAACAATATTACAATTAGATTAACTGTTAATTCTAAAACATAAAGACTCCCATCACCTCATGAGTGTCACTGAAGTTTCATGGCAGTGTACAACCAACAGTGCCACCACCAACAGTACAGGACAGGACAGAAAGAGACAGGACAGGACCAAGAAGTGAACCCAGCAGTGCTCTGGTGTTTCCACAGTGGAACAGTGGTGTGCTGATGTCAGATCAGTCAGGCCATAGCAGCACTTGGCAGCCCTGCAGTGTAGTGTGGAGCAGGGGTGGATGGTGACGGGGACGATGACTGTACACTGACAGCTATGACACTTTACTCTGGAACTTTGCAGGGGTGGCTACATGTTTGTATTAGCAGGGTGGGAGGCTGTACATTGACACCATTTACATTAACAAAGAGGACATTACATCTGCGGAACGCATCATATTAAGTGTTTGTTATATCGCATATACTCTAGATTATGATTTATGGGAAACAGAAATATATATAAATAGGACTTGTAAGTAGAACAAACGGAAAGAAGAAAAAGAAAGAAAGGAAGCCACATGCTGAGTCAGAGTGTGTCTCTTTGCCTGTATGTGTGTGTTCTTGTGGTGAACTTTGTGTTCTGTGTGACCACACAGTCACAGAGAAGCTGAAAACAGCGAGAATTTTGCCAAAGGTTCAACTGTCCCTTCATGGTCATTTCTTCCTTAAAATATGAACAGCAACAGTTACAGCATGAAATTCTGACAGTTTGATGGCCCACAAAGCTGCTGTTCAGGTTGTCTGGAACAAGGCATGTCTCTGTATGACTAAGGGTTCCCACTCTGCAGCTCTTCTTTTATCCATTTCTCTTTTTTTTTCTTCTTCTCTATCTTGGACCGATATCACAGCGTTTTCACTTTGCTTTCATGTTTCACACAGCGAGCGATGAAAGCTGTCAGTCTGTGATGCAACAAAGCAAACAGTCATGGTGGCAGGAAAGCTGCTTTAAAGAAAGAATTATAGACTTTCAGAATTAGGGGTAATGATCTTCCACCTCAAGAAAAATGTCGTGTTGTGTTCCAGTGGGCACTGGTGTGATGTTAGAAAGAGTTTGCTGTTGAAGTATCTTTGAGCAGGACGTTGAAGGACCTGCTGCTCATTGTGAAGGCAGCTCTGGATCAAAGAGTCAGCTCCATGTTTCAAGTTCAGTCTACGTGCTGTGACTTTGAATTTGTTGCCACAGGTCTGTTTGAACAAAAGGGGCATCATGACAGATACAGTAGTGCAACATTTGGGGAAATTCAGTTATATATACAATATGTTACATAACTTTGATTACTATTAAGCGCTAATATGCATAACTGTGATTTATGGAGACTGACTTGTTCTGGAGCCAGCCTCAAGTGGCCATTCAAGAAATTGCAGGTTTTGGTACTTGTGCTTAGACTTCAGTTCACGGCCATGGAGCTTGTCGTTTACTTTGGACAAACACAGGCAAGCTTATTCTCCCTTCTTCATCTTTATGCTAAGCTAGGCTAACTACATCCTGCCTGCAACTCTGTGCTTAAAGGAGGAGTACGCAGGATTTTGTGGCATCTACCAACTATGCTGGACATCATATATATAAAGAAAATGAAAAAGACTTTATTTTCAGGTAATCTTAAAGAAAACAGTTATACTACATTCTGTAAATCTGACACACTGGACCTTTAACAGGCATGGGATCGAAGTTGATCTTCTCATATTACTCTTAGAAAGAAAGTGAATATAAGGACAGAAGATGAAGAGTATTTAAAAAAAATGTGGAACTATCGCTTTCACTTTTCTGGAAACCTTCATAATACTGTACTTCTTTTTGGGGGCGTATTCCATTTCCATTGTTGATGCATGAACCTAAACTCTCCACAGGGATAATTCATGTGTCATTTCGTCTCGTCACAAAACACATCACATACATTTATCCTATGAGAATTGAAAGTTGTAGATGGAAAGACATACAAATTTTAAAATTAGTGTCCTTGACAAAACACCTCTAAATATATGTTCTGACTAAAAAAAGAAGAAGAAGAATGAATTGTATTGTATGTCATAAGAACATTTGATTGTTTCACTTGGGATTAATGCTGGCTATTGCTGGATGATAGGTTTTTTGTGGGATTTATTTTCTGGTTAAGGATTGTCTTTCTATTGTGGCTTTAATAGACGGTATGTATTGACATGACATGAAGACTGGTAATTGAGTAGGAGTGATGTGGGTGAGATGAAAATAAAGAGAAACTGAGGTTAACTGAGGACAGGCAATGATCGGAGCATCCAAAACACGTCAGAAGACCTAAGAATATTATGTTATTAGAATATATACTTAAAGACCCCAAAAAAGTCTGAATTACAGTATTTCTGGATCAACCTCTTTAAAAACTGTGTTCTTACTGACAGGACATAGGAGTAATGTTGACTTTCAGTCTGTCGAAGAACATTTGCTGCTATTTCAAGGAACAAGTTCATCATGCCAATGTTCAGGGTCAGTTGAGAAAGTAGTATACCATACAGTATATATGTAGTGAAGCAGGAAGTCAGGATGTGTCGTGTACTGCATTTGCCCATTAAGTCTTTCTAAACTTAGCAATACCACTACTAACATTTTTTTTTACATTTTGCCACAATTGTTAATTTGTATATATGGCATTCTATTTCTGTGTGCTCAATGTAAAAAAAGGCTGAAAAGGAACATCCAGGTTTATTCCATGGGCCCCCTGGTCGCTTGGGGGTTATGAGCAGCCACTCCGATTGCTTCTGTTCACCTACCTATCCAATAGTGAATCTTTAGAACAAATACCTGCTTTAAATTAAGACATTTAGAGGCAGCAATGCAGTACATTGATGAGAAAATATATTTACAAAAGCCAGTGGATGAACACTTCAAATTAAATGTCATGCTAGGTATTGAGGCTGTTTTGTGGAGTTGCGGTTTGGGAGAAACCTTGATGAAACTGGCTTTGACTTTATATGTGCTACATTGAAAGTCCTTAATAAGGCTTTCAGTGCTCCATACATGGGCGTTGAAAGTCAACAGTGTATATGTGGGGGCAGCCACTGCTGTTTGTTGATCTGTCAGTTGAAGTTGGGTCAGATTTAAATTTAAACCAAATTAGCTTTCTCACTTTGACAGTTGCACACTCATCGTCTCTCTCCACCCCACTCACACACATAAACACACACTTATTTGCATGCACACACCCCAGTTGCTGTACTCCCACACAGAAAATGTATGTGGGCTACAAAAGCAAACTGTATCCAGTGTGGGGTTTTTTCTTTTTATGTCTGTGACAATTAAACAGACGAGGAAATAACTGTATAATCTTTCATATTAAAGTCATAGCAGTGGTATAATCTGAGTGGGAATGCTTGAAAGTCCACTAGGAAGATAACCATGGTGCTTTATTCTCAGAGAGGTACATCTTCACTGGGTCTACAATTTCAGATTCTAGACCATAGAGCTGTTTGGTTGTATTTTAACTTGGAGGAAATTTAATTTTGTGCTTATAATAACATACTTTTGTTGGGTGTCAATAAAAGCTTTGTTGTTTTAGATAAAATATCGATTGTGTCATTTTAACATGGCCCAAACTATCTTTTGGTGATCATTACATAAAAATGGAAGGAAATATGTGGTCAAAAATCAGAGGGCTAAAAAAATCTGACTGTATTGTTATTGTAACTGTTGACAGAGGCACACCATCAGTCTCTGTAGCAATATCATAATAGTATTGGTGCCTTCAGTCTATCATGACCATCACTGACAACCACACACACACTATCAGTCAAAGCACAGTAGGTACATTTCGGGGACAGTACAGGGATTTTCCCTGGGTGCTGATGTTGTAGGTCATGGTAACTGTTTTGTGCTGATATCAAATGTAAACGATGACATAACTCTTATACTGTAGCTGCTCAGTATAGATGATTATCACAGCAGACTCTCATGAGGTATGAAGAAGTCATCAGCATATATCATTATGTCATGTTCATGCTGAGATCCACAAATAGTGATTTCTAGCCATGCTTGTGGTGGGGCTCGAGGAATGCATGCTGTTCAGTCTGTGCAAACATCATTTATAAAGACTTTCATAAGTCTTAACTTTGGTGATTCTCTGACTTTTTATCTAGTACCACCAGCTGGCCAATGTTTCATTTATCCAGTGAAATATCTCAATATCTACTGGGTGGATCAACACAAATTACATACTTGACTTCAGTGAACCTATGACATTTCCTCCTGCACCACCATGAGGTTGATCTGTGGTTTCAAGTGAAATGTACTACTGGCATCAATTGAATAATTGCCATGAAATTTGGTACACATATTCATGTTTCACTCTTATCTTAATAATAATCTTCTCTAATAATAATAATCTTTAATCTTAATCTTAATGCTGCAGCATACAATGTTATTTTAGACAACAGTGTTCCTCCATCTTTGTGACAACAGTTTTAGGAAAACTGTTTTCATTTTAAATATTATAATGGCCCAGAGTACTAAGCTTGTCCATGAAGACACCGTTTGGTGTGTAAGAACTTGACAATACCAACCCCACCCTGCACCTTAGAGATGAGCACAAATGACTGACCAGACAACGGTGAGCCAGATCTTTTCATTCACATCAGTGTAAGACCTCACGGATATTATTGCAGCTGGTAGGAGCTCTACCTGAGCCTGGTGTATCTAGAACTTTCTCCCTGATTGTAGCAGGGAGAAAAGGCCAGATGGGACAGGGTGATGTAGAGGATGTGTGCTAAGGCTGGACTTGCTTGATGAAAATCATTGTGAACCCTGGCACTAGTCGGTCGACACAAAGTTTGAGGAGCCGCCCAGCTGGTGTTCACACTTTTTTTTTTTTTTTATTATTTTTTGGCCTTTCCAAGCTTCATTTGATAGAAACAGCTGAAGAGTGACAGGAATGCGGGGAGAGAGAGAGATGGGGATTGACACGCTGGAAAGAGCTACGGGTCAGATTCAAACCCTGGGCTTCCACAGCAAGGACTGAGCCTTCACACATGGGGCAGCTGCTCTACCAACTGAGCTAAACAGCGCTCCAAGACTTCAACTTTTAACGTGAAACCGTTGGAAAGGTGTGTTCAACCGTGCAGCAAGAGCTTCTGAAGAAATATGAGTGTAACTGCTGACTTAACATGAATTATTCACAAACATTAACTGTTGTCCATCCTCAGCTTTATGATATTAGAATTGAGGGTGAAAGTGGACTTAGACCTCAACACAATATGGTAGCACTAGGATTCCTTTAAAATGTCAATGGGACATCCTGTACTGCGTAAAATATTCAGCAGCACCAGCTTTTAGTTCATTTCTAGTTGTTAGCAACAATCATTGATAACACCTGTTCACCACATCCTTCTCAACAGCTCTAAACGTGCTCTGTTCTCACACTATATGTCCCCATGTATCTCACACAGCTCTGCAGTATGATGACAAAAACTATGATGATAACAGCATGGTCGGACACACACACACACACAAACACACTGAACTGAATGTATAGAGCTGTTATTGACAGAGTTTATTGACTAGTGCATTAATTAATGTGAGGGGTGTGTGTGTGTGAATGTAATACTGTGAAGCAATTCAAACAGTTGTGTCATTGCTCACTCAGATGTGAAGAAGTAACTACAGGCATGGAAGGGACAACTGGCATCACGTTAGAGCTCATCCTCTCATGTTCATTATTCTTTAATTGTTTTCCTATAATTTTGTGTTTTCTTTACAGGTTGAAGTGGAAACGTTTGAAACACAAGCATTAGCAGGATGACAGGCTCCTGTCTGTGCATGCCCTTACATATTTGTTTAATGAAATTCCAATGACAGGAACAATCTTTTGTGTTCTCAGTACAACTGAGGCTGATCAGAACCAAAGTGATGGACGAACTGGAATTTGGACCTTATAATGACATGAGATTAGAGGTCAAAATGTATAGCCATTCATCGTGAGGGAAATTCATGCAATACTTGTTGAGACATTTCACTCAAAAACACAAATTTGAACCTCAGCAAAGTCAGAGGATCACCAAAGACTTCAAGATTTATCATCTAGGAAGCAAGTTATTTCAGTAAAAGCCAAAAATGCAAAAAATCCAAGGAGACATCCTCTGTGCGTCATGAATGTCTGAATGATACTTCATCTAAATGTTGTTGAGATGGTTTTAATGTTTGTTTGCAGCGTTATAGTGACATTATCAGTGACTCTTCAAACATCTGACACTTCTGTAGTCACTGACAAACCTATATTTAACAGTGGCGACTGTGAGATGCGGTCATGCAACACACACAAACACAAAATGGAAACTGTATTCCACTCAAGGTGCCCGATATTTTCTGTTTTCTGTCTATCAACTTTCTCCACCCACGGAGGGACTTTACAAGATCAGAAAGAGCAGAAGAAGTCCATGACCTGTGCCTATGTGTGTGTGTGTGTGTGTGTGTGTGTGTGTGTGCGTGTGTGTGCGTGTGTGTCTGTGCGTGTGTGTGTAAGAGAGTGAAAGAGACAGAGAGAGGATAGAGAGAGAGAGAGAGAGAGAGAGAGAGAGAGAGAGAGAGAGAGACGAACAATTCCTCAGAAGGCCACAGGAGGGCACACAATTCTCTCGGGTCTAATAAACTAACTTAAATTCTGTAGTAAGATAAGGTAAGATAAGATAAGATAGAATCGAATGATCTCACACTGGGGGAATTCACTTGTCACAGCAGCTCATATAAAGAAAGTGGATAAGAGATTATTCACAAGTAAGACATATATAGAAAAGGTCATTTTGATTCAATCAGCATTTTAACATGTTATGGCATGATTAGGCTAATCAAACATCAGCATGCTGAGAGGGAAAACGTGTCAAAATCGTCATTTGAATATGTCCTCATTCACGTGGACCACTGCAGTTCATTTTCATTTCCTGCTGTGTTTATTTCACGTGGCCCACCACGGCCGCATCTATAAATATTGTTTTCCTTTCACTGACTGTAAATATCTCTAAACTGCTATATTTAACTCTATTCTTTCCTAGAGAATAGTCAAATCACACTGACAGAAGTTTCCGAGCCTGTGCAGCAGCCTATCGCACCCAAAGGAGTAAATTCCGCTCCTCTGTCCGTCTCATTTGATTGTGGTTATGCTCTCTCTCTCTCTCTCTCTCTCTCTCTCTCTCTCTCTCTCTCACTCTCTCTCTCTCTCTCTCAGCTCGGTAAAACTCGTCACTTTCCGATGATCATATTCCGGAATCGATACCAAATATGGAGTATGGGGGCTGTTCCCCTGCTTACCGGATTCAACCTTTTATGGGTTAAGACGCTCGACCGGAATTCCTCTTTTGATATCAGAGCGCGATTAAACGGAAAATTCATGAGAGAATGTGTGAAAAAAATGAATAATGTGTGAAGTAAACATGAAGGAGGTGATGGTGTGTGCGCTCGCTGCGGTGTGTTTTGCTGCCATGTTGTTTTATGGTGTTTTCACTGAGCTTTGCAAGGAGTGGAAAAAGTCCGCTTTATCTCTCCTGGAGCAGCGGGTTCTCCATTGACAAGTGATTCCCTTTGAAATCGTCACGGAGCCTCTCAGCCAATCAGCATCCGCAGCGCCTCTCCAGTCTCCGCTCTCATCAGCCCTCCCCGCTCCATATTTGGGTAATGACGTAGCGGTCGTATTCAAAAGGTTCCCCATATATACATACTAGTGCCTGGGCCCCCGTTCCCAATAACAGTTACTTTACGCGGTGTTAACTTTGTCACCAGAGCGCATGAACCGCGCGCACCAGACACACGGAGCTCATCATCCTCTCACACCCGGTGACAGACAGAGACATGCAGCGGTGACCCACGCTCGGCTGGGTTACACACTGTTATTTGTTAACAAGCTTTAGGGAAAAAGATCAGACAGACGAGAGAGCGCCAGCGCACCCGGTAGTCTTTTTCTCGGCGCAATGACGGCGAAAACTTTGGAGAAAGTGCCGGTGAATCTCGGGGGGTTCGTGCATCCCGAGAGCGTGTACTCGGTGGATGACATCCCATCCGTGGCTATCTTCCCCAACACCGATTTAGGAGCGCATTACGACCAGATGAACGTGGCAGCAGGTAAGATGACACAAATGTGGCTTGTTCATCTGTGAAAAGTTGTCTCCATCCTGAATGTTTGACTCCAGAGTTTCTTACAAACTGCTACAGAAAAGAACAAAATGAGTCTTTTGGCTCTTTGTGCAGCAGTCTGTGTAAGAGGCCTTTGATTTGACTGTCACAGCCAAAAAAGTTGAAATGATGAGAGCAGATTCTGTGCGCATCAGCTTCCTCTCACTTAATGCCCACTTCCCAGTCCAGTGTGAACATCTTAATTAATCCTGTTGGTGTTCCTCACTAATGAAATCTTTTGTTTTTGTCCACAGATGGCTTGATGGGCGCAGACATTAACGCAGAGAAGCGCTCTCAGGACCTCTCCTCCTACTCCAGCGGCTTCTCTCAGCCCGCGTCCCACCGCAACCAGACCTTCACCTACATGGGAAAGTTCTCCATCGACTCCCAGTATCCAGGTAACTGGAACCCCGAGGGAGTGATCAACATCGTCTCGGGCATCTTCAATGTGGCCCAGCCACCGCTGCCTCCTCCTCCTCCCTCCTCTTCAGCGTCCTCCTCACCGGTTTCCTCAGGATCTCCCAATCACTTCTCCGGCGGAAATTTGAGTTGCACCATGGCGGCTCAGAACCAGGCAGAGATGGACCACCACCACCTGTACTCCCCTCCGCCTCCTTACACCTCTTCTGGCTGCGGGGATGTGTACCAGGACCCCTCGGCTTTTTTGTCCACATCTACCTGCCCTATCTCTTACCCGCCCCCCTCATACTCTTCGCCCAAGCAGCCCGGGAGCTCAGACGCGCCGGGAATCTTCCCCATCATCCCCGACTACTCGGGCTTCTTCCAGCCGGCTTGCCAGCGGGACATGCACACGGCAGGTATCCAAGATCGGAAACCATTCGGTCCATGTCCGCTCGATACATTCCGTGTCCCTCCACCCCTGACCCCGCTGAACACTATCAGGAACTTTACGTTGGGGGGTCCAGGCGGTGGTGGCTCCGAGGGAGGGCCCCCGAGGCTCCCTTCTGCCTACAGTCCACAGAACCTGCCCCTGAGGCCAATCCTGCGGCCCAGAAAGTACCCGAACAGACCAAGCAAGACGCCCATCCACGAGCGGCCGTACCCGTGTCCGGCGGAGGGATGCGACCGACGGTTCTCCCGCTCCGACGAACTGACCAGACACATCAGGATCCACACTGGACACAAGCCGTTCCAGTGCCGGATCTGTATGCGCAACTTCAGCCGCAGCGACCACCTCACTACTCACATACGCACGCACACTGGAGAGAAGCCGTTCGCTTGCGACTTCTGCGGCCGCAAGTTCGCTCGAAGCGACGAGAGGAAGAGACACACTAAAATCCACCTGAGGCAGAAGGAGAGGAAGTCCTCCACTGTCTCCTCTTCGTCGTCCTCTTCATCCAGCAGCTCCGGAGTGGAGCGGGCGTCAGGCGGCATCAGCGCAACCAACGGGATTTGTTCTTAGTTTTCCCGGGAAAACTTTGTTGTCACCATGGCAGCGTGACGCACACTAACCCCTTAAAAGAAAAGAACATTTAAATAATGATCGTGAAATTGTTGTGAACTAAACACCAGGATTGGAATAAAATGGAAATTCTGTGCAGTCGTGCGCAATTACGCACATCCACCCATTCCTGCTCCAGAACTGACAGAGAGACTGACACGAACGCACTTTGCCTGCACAGTCTACTGAACATAGAATTAAATATAGCCATTAATTCATAAGAATATACAAGGGCGGTTGTAATATAAAGGGGATTTTTTTATGTCACCAACACATGTTGCGCGCGCGACAGGCTGCGCGTTTTAAATGTGAAATAACTGCAATAATGTTTTTAAGAAAGAAAAGAGTTTTAAGTTATTGAATTGACAATGTGTTCATTCTAACATGTTTGTTGATGACTTCATTTCCCCTTTAGTGCCTTGCTGTGTGTCTTTTTGTACACTGACTGATTCAAGGACGCTTCTAATGCAATGTATATTTGTCCTTTAATATGTAAAGTTGGAAGACATTCTATTTTTGTACACATTTCGTCTCCTGTAATTTGTGTAATTTGTGTAACTTCAAGAGTTAAGCAGTTGTGGTTCACGTGTAAAACAATGTTGGAGTATAAATATGTTGAACTCATACCGACTTGACATTTTTGTTGTGATGTGTGTTTTGAGACTTATTAAATGTATGGGGATGATAAACACAGCCGGTATCAGTTTGGTTTATTACTCATATCTAAAGCAGCACAGGTTAAATGTGTCCACCGTGATGCGTTCATGGAACCCGAGCCGTCGCTTTGTTGAAAGTGGCGAATACAATTATTTTATGTGTATTTATAAAATCACTTATAAACCGGTTGATGTTGGAAAGTCAACTGGGTAAATCCCACCTTGCGTCACTCATGGCATCTCTGACTCAGAGTTTTCACCCACTCACTTTTTATTTAGGCGTCACATCAGGTTATAAATAGTTTTGATCTGTGTATGCAGAGCTTGTCACAGTCAAGGTGAGACAAATAGATTTCACAGAGTGTCAGTGAAAGGAAAGAAATTCTGACTTCAGTCAAGAGAGTCAAAATGATCCAGTCTACATTTCCAAACATTTCAAACACAGCATGGGTCACTGGTTTCTAAACATGCTCAAGTTTTAGAGGAAAAGGGAGCAAAAATATATAAATGCATAGAAAATAAATAAAACAGAACAGAAAATAAATCTGTACTTTAGATATAAAATTACAGCTCCGTTCTGTCAGGGCCATCGCAAGGATTTTAGAAATACTGAATTTATGAGTCCAAAAAGCCCCCTGTTTCTGTTACATGTTTAACTTATTTAAGAGCTGAGTTATATTTTCAGTCTGAAGGTAAATGTTATTTCAAAGCCCGACTGCCTGCAAGGAATGCAGGTTTGGTGGAGAAATGCTTGATTCTAGATATATTTATTAATTATTTATATATCTATACATTTGTTGTATAATATATAGATTGAAAAACACTGGAATCAGCCTGTAAATGTGTAGAACGTAGAACCTCCCTCAGATTCAGTGTTCACGAATGCTGTTATTTATAATTCTTTGAATTTACTCCATTAAATTAATCAGAAACAGTTCATCAACTTTTGACAGCTGAGATTTTTAAAACAGCATTTTGTTTTTTAGTTTTGTTTTGATGATGCCTCTCTGAGGAGTGGACAGCTATCACCTGATTCCTTTCCATTTACTAAGTGTCTACATATTAACACCATGTAGTGTAGCAGAGTCATTAATGACTTACCTTAGCGCCGTCATTACACGATGCAAGAGATGCTGTAAAGTACACTTATAATAATTAAATAAAAGCTTCTTCATTTTATGGATCACCTGAAAACCATCATCACTTCTCTGAGCCTGGATGCAGGAAAACGAGAGAAAAAGCTGATCTGGTTTTTACTGTCTGTCTGACACATCAGTCATGTGAAGCTCTGTGTAAAGTAAAAGTTGTAGAGTAAAGTTACCAAAGTAAAGGTTTGTAAATATTATATTTGAATATGTTATATGACATTTTACTAATACATTTCTAATGACAGTGAAACAGTTAAAATAATGATCTCATAACAACAGCAGTTAACACTACTAACACTGGGTGACCCAGTGATCAAAGTACTATGGATAAATAACATTACCCAACTCTCTGCACTACAGAATCATCCATCAGGTTTCTCTGGGTTAGCTGCAGTTCATTGAAGTCATTTTCCTGCTATGAATAAGATGGTGTCAACTTCAACAGTAGAATCTTGAGTCCAGGCCAGATAAATGTGGGTTTTTTTTCACATTACAGTGTTGTTTTGGTTGACGTATTATATGTGGTCACTGAGTCATTAGCCCAAATACTTCAAACATTCCAGGATAAACAGTAAGAACAATCCAAACGGTGACAGCCTGTCTTTGAATGTGTTGTGGTTAAACCCCGCCAATAGATTCAACTGTATCAGCACCCTTATCTAAAACATAACAGTTTACCTCCTGAAATTTTGCTACATTTTATTATTTATATAGATTTATATAGACTGGGATTTATATAAGCGCATAGACTAGTTTCTTAAATTCTGTGTTTTCCCAAGTACACCTGGTATGATAGTAGATGTGTAGAAATAGAAAAAATAATTTCGATGCTAAGTTTGTTAAAGTCAGTGTTTTGGTGATCGACCATTGACAGGCATCAAACTCACAACCACAGAACACAGGATCATCATCAATGATTGATGGAAAAGAGTTCCAAGACACAAGATAGAAATATCTATCTTGTGTATAATAGAAAATTCCATTTCAACATTTCCAATAATCTTTTTTGTATTTTCATTTCTCTCTTGTATTTAATGGAATTTTAGATACATTGTTTTAGAGATATTATTATTATTATTATTATTATTATTATTATTATTATTATTATGTCATTTTTCTATTATATTATGTAGTTATCATCGTTTTTATTGCTCTGCATCTTTGTCTCTCTCCCTGTAAAACTCAAACACTCTCAGCAGTTGGCTGCTCACCATGATCCAGGTTCTGCTCCAGGTTTCTGCCTCTTAAAGGAAATTTTTCCCCGCCACTGTCACCAAGTGCTTGCTCATGGTAGGAATTGTTGGGTCTCTGTGTGGAAAAATTCTTGCGATAACCTGATATGATTTGGAGCTATAGAAATAAAACTGAGTGTTGTGTGTTTGATGTATGACAAAAATATAGCATTTTAATTAACATGTCTTTAACAATGACTTTCTTTTTAAACATCAACAAAATCTTTAAGTATCAGGAGTGTACATGAAACAGCTTCAGCTAGAGAGTCACAGACGTCTCAGACCTGTCCCTGCGTTGGACACACACTCATTAAATGAATATTAATCATCTTTGATTTTGGGGAGGACGGCAGACAGGCACGGTGCCCGACGTCAGCTTTTGAGAAGCTGCGTGAAGCCTGTAGTAATCTGTAACATCTTTACTCTTCTGACGCCAGCTTGACCAGACTTGACTAGAACGAATGAGCAATACTGTAGAAAGTCATGATGAGCTGGACAAAGAACGTCACTGTTCTTCAACCTCTCATCTCCTCACTGATGGTCCAGAGGCACTTTATCTAAACACTCCAACTCTTACAACTATGTGAGAGTCTGTTATAGAGCACTTCTTGAGTGATATATGATGCTTATGAACAGGTCAAAAGTAAAGAGCTCAGGCTGAGCAGTTCATTGTTCACGATGGTCAGTGTGCATGCTGCCCCTGGACTTGTCTTATTATCATGCTGAATGTTCATTTTGGTGTCGTACCTGCCTGATGGCAAGTCATGGAACATTTCCTAATAAGTATAACCATGGTTATACTTAGTTAGGAAAGTGTTTGGCTGGTACATTTAGAGCAGTGGGGAATACACAAAAAGGAGAAAAAAGACACACATCACATATCTGACATCTCCACTGCGGCTGCTAACAAAATGGCTTTTCTTGTTCAGGCTTCACCACAAATATTCCCCATACTGATATACTGGCCTGATAGACTTTACACTGGAAATTGAGGATAATTGCGTTTAATATGAGTCACAGCCACTGACCTGACTGACAGGGTCACCGTATGAATGTCTTAGTGCAGCCAGTCAATGTCAGCCTGTGTGAATGTGCATTGTAGTGAATGATAATCCACAAGAAAGAAAACTTGACCAATATTTTGGTGTTATATTTTGAGTGTTACAAATATTCTAACACAGATGCAGCAGATATAAATATTTGTTGCACAGATTTCTTCAAATATAACCCAAGATTAAGGGAGAAGCACAAATTAACCATAATGTCTTCCATTGTGCTGAAGTGTGGGAGAACACTTGGCCTGCCTGGACGTTGACCTTTCTTCTCCTCTTTTCTTCGAAGCTGTCTCTGTCTGGATTTGACTGTTTGAGGGTCATTGTCCTGCAGGGACGTGGATCCACGCTCGCTCCTCTTTTCTGCACGGTTTGAAGGATTTGCCTCGACTTTTCTGCACTTATTTGATTTTGTCATCTCTAAATATTACATAAACAAATCCGTCATTTCTTTGGATTGTAATACTCAACTACAGCTTAACATTAGATCCAACCACAGGTCTGAAGACATCTCAGCTCGTATTCTTCAGTACTTTGTTTAATTAGATATGATCATGTATTCTGCTCAGGACTTTAAGTTCTGTCAATGCTCTGCAGCCTTATTAACAAGAAAGACACATTTCTGCTGATCTTTAGAATTTGAAAAAGAGAATGTCGGAACGCTTCTGATGCCAAAGTCTTGGTTCTTTACCTACAGATCCTGCGTACATATTCAGGTATCTGTTTATAGAGATGATTCCTCAGGTCAGACTTAAGCTAAATATTGTTTCTTGTTATGTGTTTGGTGTAACAGATTGGTTATAAAGAGTACAGTCTAGACCTGCTCTGTATGAAAAGTGTCATGCGATAACTTTTGTTATGATATGGCGCTATATAAATAAAATTTAACTGAATTGAATTTTAATATCACCTCACCAACTGATGTTGGGTTAGGTTGAGCTGATGTTAGCCTGTTCGTTGAGTTTGTATGAAGCTTATATGAGGCGACTGCTCTACCGACTGAGCTAAATGCCACCCCGACTAAAGTGAGAACAAGTCTTTTGAGTTATTTTAAAACGGATCCGATTTTTTTTTTGAAACTTGATTTATGGAAAACTTTAATGATATTTGAAACAGAGCTGCAACTAACGATTATTTTCCGAATGTTTCATCAGTTAATCAAGAAAATCTGCAGATTAATCAATAATATAAATAATCATCTGCAGATTTGAAACATTCGGTCTATAAAATATCAGACAATATTGAATAAAGTCCATCCCAGTTTCCAAGTCCAGGGTGTTGCATTTAAATATCTTTTGTCGGTCCAAAGCTCGAACAGATATTTAGTTTCATGTGATAATAATCAGAGAAAATCAGAAAATCTCCATATTTATGAGGCTGAAAGTAGAATATTTCAAAATAGTTGCAGATTATTTTTCTACTTATTAACTAGTCATGGCAACTCTATGATAAAGAAAGATGATAAATGCACCCTGGTTATTGTTGTACTGACCAAAATAAAAAAACAAATCAAGATGACTACAGGATGTGACAGCATATAAATGAAATATTCCAAGATTATTCCCATCTATTTTATTGTTCCACATACATTCAACATCAGTGTAACAGAATCATTGTCAAAGCTGGCACATAGACCTGTGTGCAGTCTAATACAGGCCAAAGATATAAAGATATAAGCTAAAGTAACATACAGGCAGGAATGATATAGTGTTTATCGAGCTACAGGTAGTGAACAAAGTGTACGCGTGTTGGCTTCATACATAGAAAAATATTGAAGGTCTCTAACATAGCTTCCACTTTAGAATGCAATACTTTTCATAGACTAGACTTCTTGGACTGCTCTTTAATGTGATGCATCATACACACCATATCATCTGGATTCATTTACAGCTAGTGACACCATGTCATGAATGTGTAGAACTGGTTCAACACCAAGCAGAGCCGTGCAAGAACCGTGTTCTCTTTAACACATGCAGTAAAAACAAAGGATACATAATGTAGTGTGTGCACTTTGGAAGAAGGAATGAGTGTGTACAAGAGAAACGGCACTCTCTATAAGTATACATTCAATAATCACAAATAAGGCAGGTACCACTCCAATTACAGGCTTCAGCATTAAGACACAAGTCACAATGTGGAAATCCTCTGAAAAAATAATGTGTAGACGGCCTCCAGGCCTCGCAGAAAACACACACACGCACACACATGCACACACACACACCAGAGGGGCTAATGACACCCCAGCATTCACAGAAGGTTTGGCTGATGACTTTCATGTGTGTACAAGGCGACGCTATCGTCCAGAGAAAAATACCATATTAGGAATGTGAATTCCTCGGGTCGACTCTTTTCTCAGCACTGACAAGGTCAGTGGCGCCTTGTGGAGGGAAGTTCAGTGGTCCGAATTCTGTGTAGGGTGTCAGAGTTCAAGCTCGTTTCCACAAGCTTCTGCCTTGCTGTAGTGTCCTTGAGCAAGGCACTTAATTCCTCTGACTTCCTTGTGTTTGAGGGCATGAGGCCAAACAAAGTTTCCTCTCGTGGATAGATGATGATGTCACTGTGTTGTCACTGCCGTACGCTGCAGTGTACTTCCTCTGATAACAAGCTTCTTTCAGACAGTGACCACAGGGCCGGGGTACGGTTCCCCACCACACCAGAAGTCCTCTGGCTGAGGGATTTCTAGCAGCCACGTCTCCTCTCCTTTCTCCTTCTCCCCTCCCTGCTGCTCCCTGTTGTTCTTTCCATCCATTCCATCCTCCGTCACAGTGTGCACGACTTTGTAATAGTGACAGTCCCGCCCGTCGTCTGGATTGTACGGAGGTGCCAGGATATCCAGGAACGCGGCTGGCCCCTCCACCGCATCGATCTGGTGGAGGTTATCCCTAACAGGAGTGAGGAGGCACGGCCCGCTGTTCTCCGAGTACTCTTCAACCGAGCGGAGCACGGAGCGCCGCAGGGAGGCCGTCTGGAACGGAGCCAACGGAGGCTCGAAATGAGGCAGGACGGTGCTGGCAGTCAGGTCGTCATCCAGCTTGTCAAAACAGCGGACGCTCACCTTCCCGTAGAGAACCTGAACAAGAGACAGGATACAGTTAGAAGCTGCTGCGGACGCTCATACATGTGTACCTGGCCATTATCACACCCTGCTATGTAAAGTAAAGTCTTGCTGTCAGCACTCAAAAAGAATCTGCTCCTCTGACTGTACTGAGGGTAGTAGGTGATGTTGCTTTCAGTATAACTGAAGGTTTATCTTAATTTCAACAGGATTTCTTCCAGAGAACACAGCGCTGTTTTCTTAGAATTACGAGGAAAACTCAAGTCTGATTCTAAAAACAGAACTTCTGACATGGACACACCCACCCGGAGTCTGAACTATGTCCTTACAGCTGATCAGGAGTTTTTCTTTGAGGAAACTGTAAAACTGGGGCTCTTTCACCAAAGTGACATGGTGCAGGGTCTGTGACAAACAGGTTATTGGACTGAATACATCAGGAGAAGAAGAACTTTTCTGTTCACTGACACTGACTGAATACTGATCTCCAGTTTAAGAGCTGACATGAGTCACATCTCTACTGCACTGCATTTGCAGCTAAGGTGAGCTGCAGTACGTACACATCTCTACAATCTATAAGTGGAGAGGTTCAGACACCAACATTTGTTTTCAATCATGCTCTTCTAGAAAGTTCATAAAATGACACTAAGGCTTCATAACCACAGTGACAGTGACAGTGGATCTGTTTTATAGAGATTAGTACAAGCATGGATTATATGGAGGCACAGAGGCCAAGTCTGCTGACACCTGTTGCATTAGTTTGTGGTCGTCTGATAAAAGACAACTTATTCAGGAATTCACGTGCACGATGACTTTGACGCACGGTCCACAAGCCTGGAAAACAAATGAAGCTCTGCAGATTTGTCTCGTTTCCAGGTCGATGAGTTCGTGTCAGTTTATGATTTTGATTTTGGACCTGAGTAATGCAAATTCCAAAACAAATGAATCAAAAGCAGTCGGCGTGCAGTGAAGCTGGTTGGGTCTCTGTCCAGGTAATAATCAGCCTTGATGTTGGAGCATCACCAGTGTGGCTGTGCAAACACTGCGTGTACATTATGTAACGTACTGCTGAGTGACAGCAGCAATAGATTCCACGCCCTATAAACTCTGTGTGTGACTTACAGTGCATTACATTCATTCTTACTGAGTCACCAAACACTTTCAGTCACGTCAGTGCGAGTGTGTGTGTGTGTGTGTGTGTGTGTGTGTGTGTGGGCTGAGACGTAACGTTATACACACTTTTTAGCTAGCCACAGCTAGTTAGCACAAACAGAGTAACTTAAAGAGCTCAGAGGCTCCACATGAGGCTCCATGTGTGGCTACATATGATCAAACACATGAGCTGTAACTAGACCTTCAGCATCCCGTTCATGCCCGGGTGGTCGTGCAGCGGTATGGAGGCGCCGGTCGGGAGCAGGAACACCCCCATGCTGAACACCTCCGTCTCGCAGATGTGCATGTAGGTGACCGGGGGGTTCTGGAGCCCGGCTGCCGCGGAGCTCGCTTTGGGTTTCCGGGGAGCAATTTTCAGGTCGGCAGCCCTGACTGCGGTCACCAAGGAGATTAATTCACTCTGTTTGTCCGCCACGACGTTGTTGTCCCCGTTGGCCGCGCATTTAAAGCCCTTAAATGTGACGGAGGCTTGCTTTGCTATCTTCTGGATAAGAGGGCTCTTGTTATCCCGCGGCATTCTGGCTGCGGGGGGAAAAATAACGGTTATCGGTGTGTCTCTGGAACTGTTCCGCCCAAAAAAAAACAGTTTGATAACGGTCAGTGTCACCGAATCCCGGCCGGAGCTGCTCGGTCCACGTTCAAAAAAAGCAAAAAAGCGACTTTAATAAACGAAACAACCGTAATTCGTAGCGGTGACGGGTCATTTCTCCCCCAGATAACAGCCTCCCTCCAGTCATTTTCCACCAACTCGCCTCCTCGTCGCTCCCCGCGGAGCCTGCGCGAGGAACAAAGAGCAGCATGGGATGTGTAGTTTTATCAGAACAACAAACGCACTCTAATTCGCGTAAACGCGAACAGTGAAGCAGTGTGTAATCTGATCGTATTTAGCAGAAAGACGTGTGTGGTTGTGTAAGATGGAGGGGTGTGCTATAATTATATCAATAAAAAGTAACAAAGCCTGCACTACAATGAGACTACATATCCCAGAGGATCTGGGATGGAACAGAGTTGAGAGGGGAAGGCCAGTCAGGCCATTGAACTCTCCGCAGCCCTCCTTGTCCAACATCACATCCTCTACACAGTTTTACTGCCTCACATTGTCTCCCTCACATTCCAAGCTTTCCGTTTGCTTCACATTGTAACAGCTCATTTTCCATCGGTCAGGATTTGAGAGCACAGGTGTGTGCAGCTTTGTCTGTCATTTTACCTCTGACTGAGGAATGCACCTGTAGAGGCCTGCAGCAGACAGGCTAGCAGTTGTTAATCTGCACAATGTGCAGAATTATTTCATTATGCACTGTCTGTAGATATAAAAAACTAAGATACAAATAAATAAATATTCTGAGAAACAAAAACCAAAACATTATATATGCCATGTTCTGTAAATAGAGCCCCTAAATCTGGACCTTTAAATAGACTAGAATAGAAAGAATTAGAGGAGGAATTCATTGATGAATAAATAACACCAGAAAGCTTTTTGGGCAAATATGGTGGGAGGTATAAACAGATTTCTGTGTATGAATGCAGAATCTGCAGGCAAGGGACAAAGATTTTGGTGTCGGAAGCACATGGAGAGCAAAAGTAGAAATGTGATAAACGTTTAAACGTTATCTGTGTCCATATGCAGAGGTCTGTCCATAGATATTATCAGAACCACCAACCACAAAGTAACACATTGCTAATTGGACAACAGCGGGCCCAAAACATTGTCCTCTGCACCCGGAGGCTAAATCGTTGTCAGATGTTGGCCGATGGGTTCTGATGAGACAATGTTGTGTAGTCCCTTTAAAAATTCTTAAATTCTTTAAGTTGGTATCATAGTGGAGGAGCCCATTCTGTGCATGAGTGAGTGTGACATTCAAAAATACCCCCGTGGCCGGTGTTGGTTCTCCCTCTTCATTTCACTTCAGTCAGGCTGAATTCAGCCACGTCTATGAAGATAAATTCATGCAGGATTGCATCAGCTTCCATTTGCAAAAATCCCTGATAAAAAAACAACATTGTGTAGTTCGACATAGGCCTGCCATAAATTTACATGTAAAAAGGTTCTGTCTTATCTCCACATATTGATGCCACAGGTCTTTTTCTCTCCCAGAATTCTTTTCAAATGGCACTTGGTAGAGTTGTTTCATCTGGTTAACCAACCTGTCTTCCTCTTACTGCAGCTGTTTTGTTAAAGACTCACCTGTTGCCTTTTCTAAGTAGCACTGAGTGATGAGCTAGCATTAAGACCCTTAAGTGTTGACATGCGATAACGGTATTTGATCAGTTGGTTCACAGGTGTACTATTTTGGAGGGCATTGTCTAAATAACCTGATGATGGTCCATGCACTAAAATGTAAAAGTGGACAGTCCTCAAGAGTTCTCTCTTGTCCACACATGACCTTTCCTACACACCTGTTCATCTACAGGTGTGAAAAAGTTTTGATCTTTGAAGGGCAGTGCCATGAGATGGCACAGACAAGTGTGTTCAATGTTCAGTGCAAAACTCTGTTTTTGCTCTTCCGGTGTCAGGGTTCACTAACTTTAAGCTTCTTTAATTTCAGTAGAAACAATTGTAACAAACATGAGTGCCTGGCTGTGAAGGAGAGGCATAAATACCCCAGCCTGTACCAGGTTTCAGGCCTGGTCCTGTGACCAGATAGCAGAGTATGAATTATGAAAAGATGAATGTAGCACATGTAAATTTAAAATTAGAGGGATAAAAATGGGTGTGATAAATGATCAAGTGATTTAATTAACTGAAATGATTTAGTTGCATTTAGTGGTGTAGTTGCACTGATTGCAATCCTGTTCACTCGCCCTATCCAGAGCCACTGTTTGGTTTGTTCTGGGCTACTCTAGAAAATGAGAGTTCAACATGGTGGACTCTGATGCAAGAGGACCTGCAAGCGCAAAAGACTCATTCTAAGGCAACAAAAACAACCATTCCTATTTTCAGGTGAGTGTACACTAATGAAAACATAGTTATGAATATTATTATTTACAATTTCTGCCATAGCCTGTAAACGGTATACAGTATTCTATAAATGTGGATCATTCATCATTCAGAACCCATCAGATAAGGCAAGTGTCCTCAATTAGTTGATTTGATACTTGATTGACATTTTATTTGAATTGGCGTTGCTCTGATGATCAACTGTTTTTGTTACCTTCACCCAAGTGGAAACATTAGTGGGTATGAAATGATCCAGCAGCTCCTCAAACGTCCACCTGAGGCTGGCTGCAGAAGTGAGTCAGTCTCCATAAGTCCCCATGTTCAAATGTCCAACTTCACAGCAGAAATAAACATGTTTACAGCCTGGTACAAAAAACTGTTTTGGTCTCTAGAGCTAATTTCCCTGTTACATGACAACTGTACTGAGGGTGAATTTTTATACTCACTGGTTCAAATGGTTTCAGTAACCTGGCTTCATTCAACCTGCCTCAGCTCCACCCATGCTCCACCTTTTTACCCATTTTTGGATTCATGTCTAGATGGCAGAGGCAGGACTGCAAAGATGGTGATGACCAGAGAGATCTTCATCCTTCAATCCTGTTTTTATATATAATGTCAATCAGAAAATAAACCCACATTTTAGGCTCTCAGGAAACCAGTTAAGGGTTCAGAAACCAGGCTGTTTTAATTATGAACTGACTTTCAGTACAGAGGGGTAACTTCTGATAGCAGGGGCCAATGATAGCCATGAGTCATTACTCTGCTTTATATGTGATGTGTGATATGGACTGGATGTTCTGAATGAATCAAACATCTCCATGAAGCCAATATCGTGTAGACCTGTCACACTATAGCAGTGTTCTCTGCCATCCACTGCCTTCTGGAGCAGAGGGAAGTGAAGATGGTTAACCCAACAACAGGACACAGGGCTTAGTCACCCACTTCACAAACACAGAACTGAGTCACCAGCATCACAAACACTTTCTGAGAAAATGCACTGATCACATGTTTGCTCGTGTGTGTGTGTGTGTGTGTGTGTGTGTGTGTGTGTGTGTGTGTGTGTGTGTGTGTGCGTGTGTGTGTGTCTGTGTGTGTGTGTGTGTGTGTGTTCACATGCAGCCCAATCAAACAGTTGGCACACTTGTGGGTGGGTTTAGGTTGTAGGTTGGAGTACCTCTTAACATGTGTGTATTTTGTGTGTGTGTGTGTGTGTGTGAACTTGCATTATGTATGACGCATTCTGCATTATGAGTGAGGGAGACACAAAGCAAGCAATATCCTCTTGAGAAATAATGAGGCCAGATTCAATACACACACACACACACACACACACACACACACACACACACACACACACACACACACAGACCCTTCTGTGTGGTTGACACAGACACAGTATCATTGCTTGAGAAGATGGGACCATGTTGCTTAGAGACCTGTCTTCATTAGATAAGACATGTGGTTGGTAAACTAATTGAATTCCATTTGAAATCCCAGAGGATGGACAGACGGACAGATGTGTAGTCTATAAACTTATTTGTCCAATTTAACAGATTGGAGTTTAAACCACAGTAACATTTTTGTAATAACGATCAACACCGTGAATTTTGGTTTGAACCAAGTATGCGACCATGATACAGTCTGACCAAGTATGTAGCGATGTGGCCAGTGTGCTTTGCATGCTGTATCTTTGTCTCGTTATCTTTGACACACCTGTGAGCTCACGTTTCTTGTGCTCATTCAGGAACGTCTGGCCACCTTTCAACTCAAACAGATATCCACATTGGATTTGGTAGACCAGTCATAATGGTCTTTTTTTAATTAAATATGGAGCAGGTGTTATACGATGATTTATAGATCCGTTGTTGAGTCAAGTCTGCAGGTGCATCCAATGCAAAGTAGCAGACTTAAATCAAACTGTCATAGGCAGTGCTGTATATGAATATATGAATCCAGATTCTGTTACCGTGATTGACGACAGAATTGCATTTGTGAATTGGTGTGCCGATGCCATGCTCACTAAATCTAATATCAATTGTACTCTTTTGCGAACTAAGCTGTAAACACTTGAAATGATAAACATAAATAGGACCTACAGAGAAGCAAGTCAACTTTGGGTTGAAGCAATGTTTCATGATTAAAAAGAAAACTCAAAACATAGTGCTGCTGCACTCCAAACAGTTGTCGAGAAGCCACTGGTCATCAGCTCAGCAGTGCAGAATAAAGCAAATGGACAAAGAAATTAACAATAGATAATAAAGTTCACTGCTGACTAGGCTAAACCAAACATGATATTTAGTGTTTCCAAAGCTATGCGCCGGTCTGAACTTACTGGAACTCTGTACTGAAAGGCCATCTCGCCATCCTGAGTTTAAGTTGTATAAAACAATATTGTTTGAATTATGCGTTCACTGAGGACAAAGTTGTAAAGACCCCTGTTTGTCTGAGATCTTATTTGCATTTGTGGCTGCTCCGTGGATATAAAGCCAACATTATTCCCTGACTGTTTAAAATGTGCATGACTGACATTGCAGAGAAGTCAAGCACAAGCTTCATCATGCCGTCCTCAGAGCCGCAGCCAAGGAACTCTGAATGGAGGGAGTGATCCTGTGTCCGTCCACAATTTGCATAGCAATGTACACACACATCCACATACACACAAGACACATGCTTCACGCATGTATATAATGTTTATATGTAAACATGCAAACAGGTGGCTGGACAGGTTTTCATTCAAGTATGCACAAATATGTGCAAAGAAATATGCACACACACACACACACACACACACACACACACACACACACACACACACACACACACACACACACACATATTCATACACACATTCCTCTGTCCTCTAGAATCAGCATATTGAGACAATGAGACAATGATAACAGCTGCTTATGGATCACTTAGTGCGACCAGTCAACGTGGCCTTTGTGTTCAGTCAATACGCCGCCTGTTCTCTGTCATCAGAGTTGTCATTATTTAGCGATGTGTTCCACGGTTGAGAACATGAGGACTCTTTTATTTGTTGCCCCCTGTGGCCTCATTGAATCAGGCCATCATTGAGAATGAAGCCAACTCTGTTGTCCGTCAAAGAACGCTAACAACCCGGGCCAAAGTTGAAAATTCATTAGCGTTCCGGAAAAAAATGTCTGCATAACTTGAGTGGAAGCAGCAGGGGACGATGCAATGCTAATGTTTGTTCTTTCCATCAAAAGAGCTGTTTTCTTCACACAGAGGTTTTCTGGGGATTTCGTAGGTCCGTCAGTGGACTGTGTGAGCCCACACAGCCGATTTTTCTTATACATCTTTTAAGGGTGCTTTCAGGGTGAATGCACAAGACAAGGGAGGAGAAGAGAACTAAAACACAGGTAATGTTGATGGTATAAGTCCCACCTGTTCTTTCTGTGAGGGTTCTGATGATACGCGATTTATCCACAAAGCATAACATCGTGTAAAGATAAAGAGAAAAGAAAAGAGAAGAAAAACAGGAAACTTTACCTAACTGGAGAGACTAGTTATTCAAAGGTTTCCCATAAGTTAGAGAAGCGGTCACTGTGGTTCTCCCCTTACTGGCAGGGTTGGTAAGGTTACAGTCACACATTACCAAATACAGGAATTTGCTGAGAAAAAACGTGGGCATTGTAGGATGTGCTACTCTAGGAAATCAGCTTTCGTAATCCGTTTTAGTTCTCAGCCATACACATACATATATTTGCTATTGGTTTGAGCTGCAACTTTGCCGATCAAAGTTCACCAACTTTTCTTGTAGCCTCTGCTCGCGTTAAAGGGAAGTGAACAGGAGGTGAAAATCTGTTGTGTATGTGTGACTGTAACCTAAATCTGTGTGAGGAAAGTGAAGGAACAACACCTCTACCTGATCACCAGCACTGATGTGCCCTTGAGCAAGGCTCTGAATTCCCACCTGCTCCAACAGGTCAGCTGTGGATGTAATAGGAAGCTTCCAAGTGTGAATATGTGAACAGATTACATTGAACTTAAAGAGTTAAAGATCAGATGTATGCTGACGGGAAAAAATATGGATGTCATGTGATGGACTTTTGACAGAAATTGATGCTGTAGACGTGCTCTGTTTAAACTGGTCTCATCACATCCAGCCACGCTGTGTATTTTACTGCACCAAGTTGGCTCATCTTTTACTATCTCATTTATCACTCTCTCACTTTCACACACACACACACACACACACACACACACACATGCGTACTGTGTGTTCCCTGTGTCTTTCATGGTTGGGTTGCAGAGCCTGACCACCCAGCTGAGATCTCTGGATTAGGAATGATGACAGGCAAGCTACACACACACAAGCATGCACGCACGCACACATGCACACACACACTCTCACTTGGGGGGCAACCATGATACAGTCTGACCTGGAGGTTTAGTTTGGAACATGCAGACTCACACCTTCTCTTTTCTCAAACAGTAAATGTTCAATCAGTCCACCAGCACTGCATAGTAACATTAGTAAGAGGGCTGAGTGTGCACCAATAAATGCAAGGCTCTGTGTAGGTGTTGCTGTATGGTTGTACCTGGGATATTTTATTGCTCATTCCAGTGCTGGATAATGTGACTTTACTGCAGTTAAGATCGTCGAAGTGAGTATAAGTGAGTATAAGTGAGAATAAGTGAGAATAAGTGGCCTTATTGAAATGAAGGAGGAGACTACAGTTTTTTTGTTGCAGTGTTGTTGTTCTTTGTCTGAACGCACCCTAAATCAGGTGCTAATGACACAAAAGTTTATTCCACTTCTTTGACCTGTAAAATGGTTCTCAGTTGTTGTGTTTCTGTTGACACACACTCCTGAGGGAAACACTGGTTTGTGAAAACCCATTTACACACCTAAAGCTGATGATAAAATCAACTGCATCTCTATAAATCAGCGCTCAGAGGAGCAAGAGTAAAGTGTAAAATAATGGGGCAGAACCGGCTCATCTGTCACTGCTGTTGCTGCTCTGATAGAAACCATTACCTCTGTGTAAACTGTCTGACTCCAGTGTGTCTCCTGGTGGTGTGTGCTGTTTGTCTGCACTTCTTTGCAGTGTTGTACTAAGCCACTTTTTTTGTATGCGCACATACAGTATTACTCACACACATACTGAGTATTCACAGTGATTAAATATTGCACTTATCATAACCTGGTGCTTAAATTATCCAAAGATTTGCGTTTTATGCTAGTAATGGCTAATGTAGCCCTGAGACTAAATATGAGTAGCGCGCTACGTCTGATAATCTAACTTTGCTCTAACTTCACTGAGCCCATATTTTTCATTGAAAGGCTTAAGGTGAGATACGATAGGATAAGATGATACTTATTTTGCTTTGCTTCAGCTCTGCATCGTTTCTACAAGACACCACTGGCTTACAGTTTTTTCTATTTGCTTAAACACAATTTTGTAAACTAGGCTGGTTTTATCAAAACACTAACACAATTCACCAAACCACACACCCAAACTGCAAAATACCTCATATATCACACAAAATGAAGCACTGCAACCAAAATCCAACTTTTGCACCAGATGGCACACACTTCATTCGTATTCGTAGATTTTTGTCTAACCAACTACACACTGTTGGGCATAATGAAAAGCACTCTCATCTTTAGTATGCTTTGCCATAATACTAACATAGTTCAAACTGTAGAGAATTCTTCAGATTGTTCACATGCACAGAAATATTTGCACACACACACACGTGCTATTGAAATATTTATTTATTTCTTTTTCACAAGTCAGTACAACAAAGCAAAATAATTTGACAACACTGCTCTACCCTGACCTCTCACTCTTCCTCCCCCTCTCATTCAAACCCTCCCTCTTCCTCTTCCTCTCTCAGCAATGTCTTCCAAAGATGTTCACCTATGGTCTTTTATTGCTTACTCCCTGATTGAAGTGTTAACAATTACATAACTCCTGTTTGGCCAGGTGGCACATGTAGTGGCCAGTGAGATCATGTAGTGTCATTTTCAATGGCAGTGTTTTGAAATTGCAAACATGTGACTTTATGTCAGATTGTTGTGTTTTATGCACAGAACCATGTTCAGTACACTTAAAAAGACATTTCCAATTGCAAAATGTGTGTAAAGCAGAAAATGTGTTTAAAGTTTTGGAGATTTAAGATGAGGTTTTGCTCCCTGTGTGTCAGTTTAAATATTTGTGCTATCCATGTCATTTCAGTGTGTTAGCAACTGGACAAAACTGTAAAAGTCCAGATTTAGAGGCCTCTATTTACAGAATATGGTAGAAATTGAATAGAACTGAAAAAAATAGAAAGAATCATTCTGTTTTTTGTCACCTCAGGATGAGACTTATATCTGCAGGCACTGCAGGTCTACTTCCACAGAGTCTGCCATGTTGAATCATGTTTCTACAGTCACCCAGAAGAGACAAACTAAATGACAGAGCCTTTCATACGCTTTCTGTTTTTCCAAGCTACTGTAGTTTCTCCTGTTCACTAGGAAGGAGAGGGTGACACAAGAGGGTCGCAATCAGCATCCCACAGCTTGGTCCTTTAACTGTCCCACTCTACTTTGGTATTATTAGGCAGCCTGACTGAGAACAATGATGTTTCATTTTTCACATGGATGAATATTGAAAATTGCACAGTCACACTGCCTCTGTCTTAATGTTTATTCTCAGCAAAAGTTAAACTGTTAAAAGGGAAACGTCCCATAGTTAAAAATATGAATGTGGTATCAGGTTAGAAAATATCTGGGTGAAACCTTGTCTCTCTCATGGTTTAGCCCAATAACCGCCAGATTCAGATTCAACTTTTATATAGTGGACTGAAAAAGATACAGAAGATCTTGTTTTCGTATTAGATGATAAGACATCAATGCCGTTGGTTGTGAAATATGATATCCAGCATAGACATTTCTTCAAATACTTGTTGGTGACAACATAAATACATAATCTCAAAGTGTTCCTCATTATCTGTTCAGAACCATAAAAGAAAAAAACACTGTTCTGTGGAATCTTTTTCTTGGCACATTTGGACTATTTTACTGTCAGCTGTGGATGGGGGAGGGCTGATGGGAGCTACTGTAGTGACAGCAGAGCTGCCTATTGCTATGCTAATGTTCTGCTGGTCACATTCAACAGGCAGCGGCTCTTCTCTTCGTCTCTTTTTCCTGCTAAATTACATACAAATAACACATCTGCAGTGCTTCATACACAAAGTCTGAGACCCTTGACCTCTTGGACATTTTTGAGTATATGGGATGTTTCTTCATGAAATTTATCAGATTGCAGTGGAAATTAATTCTTTCTATTGGTATTTAGATAGTAGAGCAAGTGCTCATAGCTGCCAACCCTTTATGTGAAAAGTGGAACTTTGCACTCCAGTTATTTAAAAGGATCAATGATGGAATGCCTCTAAAAGCCAAAAGAAAGAAGAGAAACTCCAAAACACACTGGATGTTCACTGAACTCCTCCTGCTTCATGTTGCATTACATGTAGACAAGACGACAGCTGCACGCGGGGCTCCTGAGTGTATGTCAAGGTTTTTGGCCTCCACTGATATGCACAGCTGATCAGTCAGAGGTCTACTACAAAGTTTAAACACTGTCTGTTTAAATCACTGCCGAACACATCTGGCCAGGTGTTTGTCAGTTTAACAGACTGCAGGATGATCTGACCTTTTGAAAACTGGATCTGTAGATGATTTGTCACTGACACATCGATCAGGTTATCCTTGTGTTCTGGGGTGTTTTAAAGCTATCAGAGGTACATAGTACTTACCACTCTGTGAGCATTCAACATATGGCTGCTGATTAAAGTGTTAAGACTGAAAATAGAGAGTACTCACTCAAACACTCACTGAGACATCTTAGAGTAAAATTCCCAAAGCATAACTCAGCCTTAACCCCACAAAATGTAGCTCATGTTCCTATTTACAGTACATACAGTTTCAATACTCTGTGTAGACTTTCATAATAATCCTTTAACACACAATGATGTTTATTTTTGCCCCATAATATGAGAGAAGGTCTCACTGCTGTCACAGACAAATTATTTAGGAAGATAATCTTGAAATGAATTTCAAGTTGAGCAGAACCCCCCCTAAAAGTAGAGTTGATGTTTTTGGACCTAGAGGAGGGGGTTGGTGTGTGTGTGTCTCAGGGGCAGGAAGGACCCACCTCCTCTGTCCAACCCCCAGGCCAGGCCCTTTGTTCCCTGATGATGTATGAGACAGCATCTCCCTTGGAGTACCACAGGAACATGACAGCGGAGCAACAACGCTGTCCCATAATGGAGACTGATGGGACGGCTCCCGCTCTCTTCACTTTGTCCACTACTAAGATTGAGTTGGCGCGGCACTCCAGGCTCCGACAGGGCCCTCAGACAGCTCTAAGAAGGGCCCTCGTAAGAGAAGACTCAACCTGACGGCAGGTCACGTCTGTTGGCCGCGCTGGGTCCCGCCACAGCCTGACAGGTAGATGGATGGATGGATGACGTATGAGAGGATGGAGGGCTGGATGGACGGACAGGGACCTGCACAGGTCTTTGTGGGCTGGGTGACAGTGTAGGAGAGGTGAAGGGGATCCCTGGTCCTCTGGTTCCTGTTGGACATTCCTGAGATGATTGAGCTCGCAAAAGGCAGCAAAGCATCTTTCCTCTGAGTATTCACACCGACTGAAAGCCATTAACTAAGGGCGGTTTGATTTCTCTGTGTCATACTAAAGCGAAATAGGATTCAATTAACACAGTTCAAACCTTACATACAGTATTACAGTTTTGTCCAGTTGCTAACACACCGAAATGACATGGATAGCACAAATATTTAAACTGACACACAGGGAGCAAAACCTCATCTTAAATCTCCAAAACTTTAAACACATTTTCTGCTTTACACACATTTTGCAATTGGAATTGTCTTTTTAAGTGTACTGAACATGGTTCTGTGCATAAAACACAACAATCTGACATAAAGTCACATGTTTGCAATTTCAAAACACTGCCATTGAAAATGACACTACATGAGCTCATTGGACACTATATGTGCCACCTGGCCAAACAGGTCTTGGGCATCTTTGGAAGACATTGCTGAGAGAGGAAGAGGAAGAGGGAGGGTTTGAATGAGAGGGGGAGGAAGAATGAGAGTCGGGGTAGAGCAGTGTTGTCTAATTATTTTGCTTTCCTCTTTATTTTTTTTTATTTTTTTTCTGCAATTGTATTTTTCAGCTTACTGTTTTGTGAGCATATTTTAGTTCACTCCAATGTAAATATATCTGCTGTGCATATGTTGCACTGACTTGTTTGGTGAAAAATAATAAATATTTCAATAGCACGTGTGTGTATCTGCAAATACCACAAGTACCTGCTTAGGTCAAATCAAACATCCCGAACATCCATGGTCTCATTTTACTAGTTTATAGACTTTATTGTTCAAACAGTCAGATAGACAATGAATGTCTAATGGAAAGATTTTCCATGACATTTTCTGGATGAACCCTGCCATTACATAATATAATATAATATAATATAATATAATATAATATAATATAATATAATAAACTTAGATTTTTTATATAGTATTCTATTTGTATAAAAACGTTTTTATTTCTACGGCCACTTTCTATTTTTTTTTATATAGTTTTCTATTTGTATAGATGTTGTATAGATTTGTATAAAACACATCAAGCCAAAAACCAAAAAGCATTATACTATAACTATACACCACAGAGTGAATGAAAGCACAATTACTGTGTGTTTTTAATCATGTACAATGCATCTGTCTATTGCAGTAGTGACATCAGGGATAAGTATACATTTAGCATAAAGACAGTTTTTTTTTCATATTGCGAGGCCTAACGAGCATTTATTGCTTCACAGGCAACGAGCAGTGCTTTTTGTTTCAAGCGGGTCCTAACTGGGGTTGTTCTGAAAAGACAGAGAGAGCAAGGCAGACTTTGGGCAAATAATGTCTCAAAATCTGTTAGTAATTGTTTCAATTTCCTGGATCAGATCACATTAACAGCATTAAACACAATGGGCCAATTCAGGTTGTAGCAATTACAAAAAAACTTTACAGTGACAACCCAAACTCTAAGAACTCTTCTTTCTCCTCATAAAAAAAAGATCAAAATTACTATAATGATCAAGCTTTAGAGAATAGATGATGACGAAAGAAAAGCAACGGACAGATGGTGAAAATGAGGACAGAGGAACACAGAAAGAAAAACAAGGAAGTGAAGAGAGACAGCTTAATGACTTTAAAACACGAGGGTGATACAGGTGGAGAGACCGGGAGAGGAAAGCACACTGTGTGTTTATTAGAGAGGCTGTTTGGATGGTTTCTCAGCTCATTCGTGTGTGCGTGTGTGTGTGTGTGTGCGTGTGTGTGTGTGTGTGTGTGTGTGTGTGGCTAGATCATGACTCACACAGGAAATAGATATTATGATCTTTCAGAGGCAGAGGCTCAATTATTGAATGGATAATACGGTATAATCTGAATAATGTGCATACTTCACAAAGACTCGAAACACATTTACACAATGTCTGCACTGAATCATTTCCTGTGATCACATAAGTTAATACATAATATAGCCATACATACAAACAGGGCTAATTTCATTGATAATACATAGTAGAGGCTGTGGAAGTCATAGTAACAATAATTACATATTACATAATATTACAAAGAAGAGGAAAAGAGGCTCATGCAGAAACCTTTTAACAATTGACAACAAGAGCAAAAATCAGGGTTTGTTGCTCTATTCAACATTTTACTAATGTTTGCCTTGTTTCTGTGAGAACATGAGAAAAAATGAGATGAGAGTCAATACCAATCACATGTTTGTATGTTAAGTGCAGATCTGGAGTCAGGATGTGTCTAGTTTTATATTTAGGTTGTATGTTTCACATGAAGCTCTAAATGTGCACAACTGAATGCAGCCCAAAGAATGTGTTCAAGGAGAGCCTGTCCCAAAGTGCACGGTCATATCTAAGGACCAAATCCAGCACTGCAACCAAAGCGCAGAACCGGGTACTGCAGCGATGTGCAGAGGAGAAGTTGAGCCAGATTCAACTTTTGGAGAAACACAACCCAACGTCACACGCTGCAGTGGCCAATCAGACGATCAGACTGGACAAACTGCTCTATAGTCAGACCAAAATGTGACTGAAACTGAGCGCGCTCCAGGTGGATTCATGGACTAAACTCTGACACATGGTCTGTGCTGCAAAATAATGACACCAAGAAGTTTTGTAGTTTTTAGGTTTGTCTTGAGCCAATTGCATGTATGTTTTGACTTAACAACAAGGGTGAGCTTAGTCATTAATTACAGATGGGCACCAGGTGTATAGATCATTTTACTGTAGATGAGTTCTGGGTTAGTAGATGGAAGGATCACCTGATTCATACCGTTTATCCTGTAAGACAAAAAATAATACCATATACAATAGAAGTCAACAAATGGATTCATGCAGCCTTTCAATAAATGGGAACATCACCTGAAGAAAACCATCTCAATCCCTGATTCTTGTTTTTATGGAAGCGCGTCAAGAAACCACCTACCTACCAAGCGACTGAGTGTGAAGTTTGGACAGTCACTACAAGTTTCCTTTGGTTTGTGTCCGATGGTTTGACAGCAAGCATTGGCCAAACAACATAGACAATAAATGAGAGTGAGGGAACGCCGTTACTGAGAAAGCCAGTAAATCAGAGAAATAAAAAGCTATTTTCTGATTGTTTCATAGCTGTTATATTCATCACAAATAAACACACCCAACCTCAAATCATAGATAGATAACAAGTTATTGCATGACGCTTTCATACAGAGCAGTACCATCATGATATGCATCAAAGTGTAATTTTTCCTTAAATGGAGTAAAATTAAATTTCTAGGTTTCCTGTGTTTACATTTCAGATGTATAAACAGAGGCATTGTGTGTGTGTGTGTGTGTGTGTGTGTGTGTGTGTGTGTGTGTGTGTCACGAGGGGAATCCACAGATCCAAAATAAGGAAGTGAAAGCGACTGATTAAGACCAGCTCATAAGCTCATAGGTCAGAGATGATTGACAAGCCCTTCTTCTTCATTTTATGTGTATGTGGATAATTGTGTGTCAGGACTGATTGTGAAACTTTGCTGCTAAATATAACCAAACTCTGTTATTCCATGACATGTGTGCATTGGTAAAATGTGTGGGAGAGAAAACTGGGCGTGTGAACAAGGATGAGGCTTGAGTGTGACGTTGTAGGGAGCCAGTAGCATTGCCATAGTTAGTAACAGTCAGAATCAAGACTCAAGAGGACTCTTCAGGGTGCAATATGTGTTGTACACTGCAATACAAGTAGAATGCAATTCTTGGAGAGTGACCAGTACCGGGTGTCAAGGACTTGGGGTCCGGTTGAATAGTCAATTTTACTTAGGAACCTTCCTAACTGAGTGAAATGACCCGGAAGTATTAACGTAGCCGCCATGATAAGAGCTGTTTGAATTCTCTAACTGTTAAGGAAAAGAGCTTCAATGCTTCCTTTATTATCTCTTTTAGGATAGGATACACCGGACCATCCTTTACAAAAGGAAAGGAGGTAATGCGGCCCCATAATTCCTTGCGGCAGTGACAAAAAAATTGATGCGCTATTCAGTCATTCATAACCAGACATAAAAAAAAAACATTAATTTATCTAAACAGTGTGATGCAGACTGCAGCAGAGAGAGCGTGTGAATATGAACATACGTGTTGACGTGATGTAAAAACTTTGATCATCAAGTGTGTGTTCTGTTGTTGACTGTGGAGCTGCGTTCAGACACACAGTAAAAACTGTTTGTAACGGTGACATCCAGCATCCTGCAGATCATCATGAAGTTACCGTTGATTATTAATCATATATCTTTGCCATAACTTGCTAATATGTTTCTGTATGAGTGGACAGGAGGGTGAGCGACCATACCAGTGTAACAAACACTTTATTTGACTTCTGTGACAGGTGGACAATCATTTATCATTTGAATACTGACGTTGATAATGAAGTCATATTTTTCACCAGGTTGTCCATGTTTATATTTCCTGCATGAAACAACACTCTCAGAGCGCACGGGCAGTATCTAGTAAGTATCTCAGGTGAAGCGTTTTGAAAACAAAGTTCTGTTTCTGATCACACATTTTAAGATGAAACATGATTGGCCACCCCATTATCCCCAGTTTGAATGTTTTTGACGGGTAAACTGGACTTTTGTTTCTAATATGTTAATATTAAGAGCACGCCGACACTAGAGCGGATGGATTAAACTGTTTGAAATGTCCTGGATGGTTGACAAATGTATTGGTGTTCCAAGAAGCAGACATTTCATTTGTGTTGTAGATTTGAAGTTTTGTCAGTAAATATTTTGTCCATGAAGGTTTATTTATTTATTTATTTTTGTCAATATTTTAATGTCACAGTATTTTTTTTTATATTTTTTAATTCACATTGTTTTATTTTGTATGCAGCAAACGTTTGTAGATACAATTTGTTTTTGAGGACTTCATGCTTTTTATGGCACCACTCTTTGTGTTGTGATTGATCTATTTATCTTTTCAACAAAAATATTAAACATTAAAACTGACAAAACTGTAAAGAATACTGAAATACCACACTCTTGATCTTGTTCTCTCATATGGCATTGAAATTGATCATCTAATTGTCTTTCCACAGAATCCTCTTCTATCTGACCATTTTTTAAATAACCTTTGAGTTCATATTACTGGACTATAAGCCTTTGTGTAGAAGCTTCTACAGCAGATGTTTATCTGATAGTGCTGTAAAGTGCAAATTTAAGGAAGTGATTCCTTCAGCATTGAATCAAATGCCATGTCTAACTGTAACAGAGGACTTGTCTACTTCCTTTAGCCACCCACAAATAGACCATCTTGTTGATAGTATTACAGGCTCATTACGGACAACTCTAGACTCTATTGCACCTCTGAAAAAGAAGATAATTAAACAAAGAAGGCTAGCACCATGGTATAGCCAGCAGACTCGTAAATTAAAGCAAGAGGCACGTAAATCTGAACGCAAATGGCGTGCCACTAAACTGGAAGAATCTCATCTAGTCTGGCAAGATAATCTCAAAACATACAGGAAGGCTCTCCGTAATGCCAGAGCAGCCTGCTACTCTTCTTTAATTGAGGAGAATAAGAACAACCCCAGGTTTCTCTTCAGCACTGTAGCCAGGCTAACAGAGAATCACAGCTCTACTGAACCATCTATTCCTTTAGGTCTAAGTAGCAATGACTTCATGAGCTTCTTTAATGATAAGATTATAACTATTAGAGACAAAATCCATCACCTCTTGCCCTCAACAGGCATTGATCTGCATTCTGATACAGCAAGTTTTGAAACAGCTGTAAAACCTGATATGTATTTAGACTGTTTTTCCCCCATCGACCTTCATCAAATAACTTTAATCATTTCTGCAGCTAAGCCGTCATCCTGTCTCTTAGACTCCATCCCAACCAGGTTGCTCAAGGATGTTTTACCTGTAGTTAGTAATTCGTTATTGGATATGATTAATCTGTCTTTATTATCAGGATATGTACCACAGTCCATCCCCTTAGGTCTAAGTAGCAATGACTTCATGAGCTTCTTTAATGATCCAGAGGCTTTGGCCAACTACCGACCGATATCAAACCTTCCCTTTCTGTCTAAGATACTTGAGAAAGCTGTAGCTAATCAGCTGTGTGACTTTCTCCATAACAATAGTCTATTTGAGGATTTCCAGTCAGGATTTAGAGTGCATCATAGCACAGAGACCGCATTAGTCAAAAGTTACAAATGACCTCCTAATGGCATCAGACAAAGGACTCATCTCTGTACTTGTCCTGTTAGATCTTAGTGCCGCATTTGACACCACTTACCATCAAATTCTTTTACAGAGACTGGAACATCAAATTGGCATCAAAGGAACCGCCCTAAGCTGGTTTAAGTCGTATTTCTTAGATCGATCTCAGTTTGTTCACGTCAATGATGAATCCTCCATGCATACCAAAGTTTGTCATGGATTCCTACAAGGTTCTGTACTAGGACCACTTCTATTCAGTTTATATATGCTTCCTTTAGGGAACATTATTAGGAATCACTCCATTAATTTTTACTGTTACGCCGACTATAAGCTCAGGTCATCCCTTAGTTATGCTGCTATAGGAGTAGACTGCTTGTCTCATTAATGCATGTTAATGCATGTTACTAACTGAACTTCTTCCCTGGAGTTTCTGTGCTCTGTCGTCCAGCAGGTTCTCGTGGATCGTGGCTGCTGCTGTGATCCTGCACGACGTCCTCTACACATATTATTACTGTCATTATTGTTACCATATCTCCATTACAGTTTATAGTTAGTTAATGATTTGCTGCTGCTGTGCATCTGTCTCTCTATCTCTATCAGAGGTTCCACTGCTACTGTAATCATTTTATCATTCATTGTGATTCATTGTCATTTTGTCAGTCATTGTAATTGTACAATATGTTTGTGTTGATTTGTCCTGTACACGTGACATCTATTGCACATCTGTCTGTCCTGGGAGAGGGATCCCTCCTCTGTGGCTCTTCCTGAGGTTTCTTCCACCTTTTTTCCCTGTTAAAGGTTTTTTGTGGGCAAGTTTTTCCTCACTTGACCCGAGGGTCTAAAGACAGGGGGTGTCACTCCCTGTACAGATTGTAAAGCCCTCAGAGGCAAAATGTGTTTTGTGACTTTGGGCTATACAAATAAAATTTTATTTTATGTAGAAATTTTTATGAAGAATGAAGAAAGGATTGAGGAACAAATCAGGAACATCTTAATATTTATCAATTACTGATGAATCGTTAATAAAGTCTGTATGACTAGACAGTGAAGAAGGCTGGAAGAAGACGATGGGTGGTGTGGTGGTGCATGTGGCAGCCATGTTCAATAATAAGATAATCACAATCAGTATGATCAATTCACAGACATTCAACTAATTACTACTTGATCATTTATCAATACAGGATCTCGCACTGTGTTCTCTAGTAACTCTACTAATCAACTGAATAGTCCTTCATTAGGAATCAGGATTGACAGTTTATCAGTAATCAATTATCATTATCAGTTAATTAGGGTTCATTCTTTCCTCACTTGTTTTGTTTCATTCGGTGCAATATTTCAATTCCTTTATATATATATATATATATATATAGAGAGAGAGAGAGAGAGAGAGAGAGAGAGAGAGAGAGAGAGAGATTTTATTTTTAGAGTTTTACAAACCATGTGAGTATTCAATAACTATTTCTGTGAAATGATATCATGCATATCTTTCCCCTTAAAATGAGTGAGTAGGTGGGTTTTTTAAAATTTTCTTCAATTTCTTCAATTGTGATTTTATTTAATAATTATGATTTATAACTTGTTAGGCATGTTACATGCTGATGTATTTTGCATTTTGCTCAAAGAACCACGGCATACAATCTTGCAAATCTTATCTTTCAGAGTTAATGCTGAATTCACCCTGCTCCTCATCTCTAACTTTATGGTTATGAAACTGGTGACACATCACGCACTAAAGATATGTTGCAATAAACTGTTTTTGATGCATGTTCATTTTGAGTGTCCTGGCTATGTGCAGGGAATTTCCTTGACCATTAATGCAACAACCAGTTTTGTAACAGATGGGTCAACCACAGAGCGCTGCCATGTTCTGTGTGTGTGTGTTTATGGTTCAAATAGCAACAGTCAGACTCAGTGATGTGGAAATATTGGCTATGGATTTGTTGTGCGCTCATTCATCTCTCTCCTCTGTTTTCTCTCACTCTCTCATAACATCAGGTCATCTCTACTAAATGACGGATCATTCCACCTCAAACACCGCAGTGCTCAAAGTGGAGCAATTCATCAGCTCACTTTATTGGTGTGTGTGTGTGTGTGTGTGTGTGTGTGTGTGTGTGTGTGTACTCCTGGTGGACAGGTTGAAACTGTGAAAACTGTTTTATCTTTTTATTACTTTCCCTCTCTCTGCTGTTGATAGATAGATAGGCTATCCTAAGTTATCCTGGTCATCCAAATGAATAAATCATTGATTATAAACATCCATCTTTTGCCATCACTTACTATATGAGCGGACAGGAGGGTGAGCAAACATTCTCAATGTGACAAACATTTCACCTTCATGACAGGTGGCCTTTATTATGTCTTCTTCTTTTTTTAATTAATTGTGTTTTTTGGATTTTTCCATATTGGCACATATGCATAGCATATTAAACATCTTCTTTTACCCTGACCCTCCTCCCACTCCCTCCTCCCCATTCCCCATTACCGGTACATATATATATATTTAAAAAAACAACTTAAAAAACAAAAAGTAAGAAAAAAAAATAGTCATTAGATTTTGCTCATCAGCAACTATGTCTCTTTTGGTATCACTCCTCAGTCATCTATATGTTAAATATAGAAGATATGTTAAATATAGATGACTGAAGATGACATCTATATACATGTACATGCATGCACATGTTCAATCAGATTACCCCATACTCCCTCAAATTTGTCTGGCCTTTGTTTTAGATTATACATTATTTTCTGGCTGGAGATACAGGAGGTCAGTTCACTAAGCCACAGAGAGGGTGGAGGCGGGTCTTCACTCTTCCATTTAAGAGCTATGATTTTATTGGCTGTTGTCAAAGATATTCTTATAAACCTGATTTTGTTGCATCTCACTATTATT
Source organism: Larimichthys crocea (assembly GCF_000972845.2). NCBI lineage: Eukaryota > Metazoa > Chordata > Actinopteri > Sciaenidae > Larimichthys > Larimichthys crocea. Next base: position 1,132,227 of record NC_040026.1, read on the forward strand.
TCATTTCTAATATTGATAATGGAGTTGTGTTGTCCACATTTATACGTCCTGCATGAAACAACACAACAAGAATACAAAGGTAGAAGTATCTAAGATGAAGCTTTTTCTAGTCCATCTTCCGTCCATCCGCCGTCACATCATTATGTGGCCTAATATAAGTGCAGTCAGATTCTTTTTTAAGCTCTTATGAATTTGTGACGTTGCTATAGGGTAATATTTATTAGGTCATTTTTTTATTTGACTGCAGCCTCTGTCCCTCCTCTCCTGACACTTTGCTGCTTCCTTCTCTCCTTTCCTTATCACCTGACTGTGCACTCTCAATCACTCCATGTCAGTTGGTCAAAGTTTTTATATCGTTCATTTAAAGGTCAGTATTGTTCATTTAGGCCAACTGAATGCAGCAAAAGGAGACCAGTGGCAGAAAAACTCCAACACCTGCATCAGGACAAGTCGCTGCCCCTGATCTATCATATCATAAAAAACAATCAACCCACTCCTCAGGTTTCTGTTGGAAACAGCACAATCCTTTCTGAGCTTTGTTTCAGTAGGAAATAAAATAGGTGATGAAATAATGTTAACATTATGCAAATGTTATTCTAACAAAGTCTATTTTTAACTTTACACAGACAAAGGCAGCAAAATACCCGTCACATACTGATTGTGGTGATGCCCTGTTGCATTTCATTCCCTGAAAGCACCTGGAACATAACACCACCTCCTGAGTCATTATGAATTTAGGTCAAGGAACTCCGAACCCAAGTGAAAGAAGAGCAGTAGAAGCATCCATAGAACACATGACAATGCCTACACCTCAAGTTGTGGGTCATGATGGTCCTGTAGTGGAAAAAGCCTTTAAGGTCTCACTGAGAAAAAACCCAGCCCTCTCATTCATTTGAATGAGAGCAGTCCAGCAGCACAGTGGGGGTGCCTGGCAGAACAACTTCTTCCACAGTTTAACACGTCATTCAGCCATTTCACATCAACCCTATGTTTCTACTGTTTACCTCACAATGGTAAAGTCATTGCTGCTGTGAACTTTCCAGAGCTGCAAAATGAAATCATCTAGTGTTTTGGCGCTGGTTGTGTGTGCAGACCCGATGGGGCATGGACCATATCTGCTTCACCAGAAGGAAACAAATGGAGGTCCATTGCATCAGTGTAGCACATGAACACACATTGTAGATATGGATGTGCAGACCACTCCTGCTCCATGCTGCTATTTATAACAGACTGGAGCTTTTTTAGGTTAATACATTTTTACTTACAAATGTTAATCTGTTAGGTCACTAATAGTTTAGGGAGCCAGTTGTCTGCTCTCAGCTCTGAGCTGCGGCCTGGACTGTAAGTGGACATAGCGATGGCCTCAGTGGGCTGTGTATATTCTTTCGAATGGCCTACAAGGGGAGCACCAATCGCCACCATATAAAGGTCAGATTGTATTGAACTCTATGTAAAAAAATAAACCTACTTCTTAGTTGATTTATGGCCCCAGTAAACATCTTCTTCACGAGTTTATGGTCTCAGTCTCTAGTTTTAAGTCTTCCTCCACACAGCGTGATGTTCAGTTTTGTATGTTCATTATGGTCCAATTTAGAGTGCCTTATCATCTATTAATAACTGAATAGATGATAAGGCAGCGGATGCTTTAGGGAAAGAGCAGCTTGTGATTGACAAGTCACACCATGAAACTGTCAAACTAGACAGTGCTGATCAAATCTGAATCCAGATTCTGTTCCTGAATTGACTCTTTCTCTCCTCAAATGTTTTCACAAACAGATTTTAGTTCCTGTTTAGCTGGAATACAAGAATGTCAGTGAGTAGACTGGATGAAACTTTTTGCTTGAAAATAAAGTCAAAACCAACGTCACCCACCAGCTCAACACTCTCATCCATATATGGTCACTTATGTTAATAATGCCAAACTTGAGGTTTCAAAACGGTCGTCCACAAACCAGTCAGTGACATCATGGTAGGCTCGCACTTATACTAATAACTAACACCTAACACCTAACATATTCATTTTGAAAGAGTAACGGCAACAATGGGGAAACTCCAACATCCAGCAGACCCGTGGTGTCACTTGAATGCATCTTTTAACCACTGGGAGATCAAATTTAATGAATCTGATGAGTGAAGTAAGAAGTAGCAAAGAAGTGTGTGTGGTTAACCCTGAGGCTGTGACAGTATGGAGTTTTTACCACAGTGAAAAAGTGAAAAAGCAACATATTGCAGTTTGCCACCAATGACTGACCTAAGAATGAAGGTGAATAACCTGCTTACTCACAGTAAGATATGCAAATATTACATCCCAAATATATGTTAAAGAAACATGACAAGGCTCACAATCATCTACATGTCTGTAATTGTAATTGTTCGTTTATAAAAATGATCACCACTGCACAGTGTTTAAGAATGTAGATCACTGCCAGCTGTCTGCTGTAAAAGTCATGTTGGCTGTGAACGGTGCATTCCTGATTCCTGAATTTATCTTGAGAAAATTATCCTGTGGATTAAGTCCATATCATAACACATCATAGCCACAGACCTGAGGTCTGAGTCTAACTGGATTACTGAGCACATACAGCACACCTGACAACTTTCCTGCAACCTTTGAAAAATGATTTATGAATCATCATTCATGAATCTCTTTATTCTTATTTAGTTCATATCAATAATGCTGTATTGTTTCCTGTCATCCTTTGTTGCTGCAAACACTCATCAGACGGACTTCTTTTTCTTCTTTTTTCTTCCTGTAGTGAGAAGTTCCATCATGGTCCAAATATCCAGTCAGTCAGTCAGTCCACAGGGTATATGCAGGAAGAGCTGGGCCTGTTTTATTATGACTGAACACAAACGCCCACAGACAGAAACTCCCAATGGACAGACTGCTAATACAGATGAATGTCGCAGAATATACATCACAAGTTACAAACGGGCATATTAGCAGTTTGCAAGAAATGTTTGCTGGTTTACAAAATCTGGCTGTCGATTATGGGAAAAAGAAACGTGCCACATTGTAAAACTTTTCTATCATACACTAACAGATATTCATTTATGTTGATGCTACACTGACTTGTAATCCGGTAAATGGTGTCTCTGTCATTCATACGTCTATTCTCACACTGTAACTTCACACACCGTCAACTATTTTATTGAAACTGGATCATATTTGATGTAATTTTAAACCTTTAGTAGATGCAGGTGGAGTCACTTTTTTATTGTCGATGTCTCATTTTGGGGAGAAATGGTGACCAATGGGTGTGTGTGTGTGTGTGTGTGTGTGTGTGTGTGTGTCTGGATGTCTGTGGTTTCTTATCTGTGCATGTGTGTTGTGCAATATGGTTTTAAAGGTCCCTAGGCATTTTAGACTGTTGAGATTACATCTAAGTAGACTACATAAATCTTCCTCTTCTCATCATTTTAACGATCTTTTTTCTCAAGAGTTAATCACACACTGAACTCTAGCCACTTGAACAGACATTTATTTGAGTATTCTACAGAACTATTTCTAACCCTAACCCTGATTGGAACATCGTTTCCATCTTTTCTGTTTGTTGTTCAGATTTTTGGAACAGTCTGTATTTATGGATGTGCTTGACAAGGGCAGGACAAAAAGGTTCAGTCTGGTTAACGATGTCTCTGACAGATAATAAATGATCTGTCTTTCTAAGTCTTTAAAGCATATAGGCAGTAAAAATGAAAACTTAATAAATCCTTAGTGATTCCTCAAATGTTAACTGGTCCATTCACGCTCTACATTAACACAGTTTTACACTTTAATTTTCCTTCCTGTCCTTTTAGGTCTTACACTTCATGTGACACTTCAACATCCTTCAACACTTACACTTTACACTGTAAATGGCATTTCAATTTAACTCAAGATTCAAGATTTTACACTTGAACTAACTCCTCTCAGCTCTTCACTTCAGCTGACTAGTTAACTCCTTTCAGCATTTTCAGAAAAACTGATGATTCAGTTTCACTCAGCACTTCAACTTCATTCTGTGCTCACACTAAGTCCTTTTAACACCTCATATTATACCGTAATTTCAACTCCTTTCCATAATTGTTTAAACTTGCACTTCTTTTAGTCTGGTTGACTCTTTTTTGGCATGTCATGTCACACAGTATTATAATGAACTGTCACGTTTTGAGGTTGATAAAGGTTGATACGAGGATTTCTAGATGTTGATGTGGCTGAAAAAGAAATAAAGGAAAAGAAAATGTTGCCGATCTTTACAATTCCATCTAAATGAAAGAAGGATCATTGACATACAATAAATGCTGATGAGCAGCCACCAATGGACTGCCAGTGGTTTGGCTCTGGCACTGAGCATGTTTTTTAGGGTTGGGGTTAAATGCCAGCTGTAACAAACCAGATGATTGTAGTACAAATATTATTATGAGGCTGGTGAAAATGGATCATCTGAAGGACAACAAGCACTTGTTAAAGAGAGGAAGTTCAAAGGCTTTGAAAAGCAGGAGGGAAGCTCTGGGTTTATTGGACTCTTCATAACACGATGCTAATGGTTACAGTGATGACATTAAAGAAGACAAGGATGATGATGACGATAGTGACTGTAATTATGAAGGTCAGATCTGAGATAAAGGGCTCAGGTTCAGCCTTTTCCATCTACACTGGCTCTACAATCACTGTTTTATTCATCGTTCCCTTTGTCACAGTTGTTTCATTACTTCTGTTTCATGATTATTTAGTTGAGACGATGCATCCTGTCCGTGTAACTGCTCAGGAGTGCAGTCTGTCTGTTGGCACCATCAAGTGGTGTGAAATCTTTACTGCAGCTCTCCTAACTGAAAAATCAAGGTCTGTTCTTGTGTTGTGTTGAACACGTTTTATATTTTAGTCATAAAGAATGTGGCTCCACTGAGGTTTTGCTGGACAACAGTGGAACACAGAGTTTAGCAGGCAGCTCCCTGACTTCATGTTAACCAGAGTGCTGCTGCTGCTGCTTTCTCAGGTTATTACAGCCTAACAGTGCTCATTTGTGAGAGATAAAGCTCAGATGTGAAGGCCAGAGTATAAAGTGGAACTATAAAAGTGAAAGAATCACTGGATTTGTGTCTGTGAAGCTTTGAGGGAACACCAGGGTCTGTCAGATGTGTCACCTTTGCTCTGCTCCACAATCTCTGTGAAGGCCTGCCAACCAGCTGACCATTAAACATCAAACATACACACAAGGTGCTTTAAGAACTCCTCAGTGTTTATTTCCACTTCATCTTTTCCTTCTTTTCTTTTCTTTGTGCTCCTTTTATCTCAACTCTTTTTTCAGTTCATTCCTCCTGGGATTCATCTCTTATTTTCTTTTGATCTCATTTCCTGTCTTCATCTTTGTTCACATTTCTTTTTATCGTCTCAGTGTCACACTCTGGCAGTTCAGTCTCCTTCAATGCCCATGTGAACAGTGTGTCTCGCAGTGCCTTTTTCCTCGCAACATTGCAAAACTCTTAACTCATAAATTTCTATGTTACATCCCGCATTGACTACTGCAACTCCATCTTTTCAGGTTTACCAAATGAATCACTCCACCTCCTCCAACTAATCCAGAACTCTGCAGTCAGGATGATGCTCTAGGTCCACAGGCCATGTTAACACCCTTACTGATGCAGCTTCACTGGCTACCAGTTGCCTATAGAGTCCACTTTAAAATCCTGTTTCTGGCATAAAAGGCCCTACACAACCATGCTCCCACTTAGCTCCTTGAGAACTACACCTCTACCCGCTCACTGCGATCCTCCTCAGCTGGTCTCCTCAGAATACCTAAGATGAACCTCGGTACCATGTGAGAGAGAGCATTCAGCCACATTTCAGATGACATCAGGCAGTGTGAATCCATCGCTGAGTTTTAAAATAAACCGAAATCTTCTCTCTTCAAGCTAGCATATGGCAGTTTGTTGTATTGATTTATTCTTATTTAGATATGCTTCATTTGAATACTTTTCCTATCTTATTTGTTTGATTTGTGAAGTGACCTTTGGTGTCCTGAAAGGCACTTGAAATAAAATGTATTATTTATTATTATTGTCTTTTTATTTATTCAAGATCAAACCAGTTTCATTTTATCTCCTCTGTATTGAAAATAAAGTACAGTGTACACTATGGTCAGCTGTAATATTTCATATTTAATATTTAATAGTGTTTCACAGTAGGGTAAACACAGCTGTTACTAATGATGCTAATTAAGGTTCTGTTGCTGCCATTGGAAGCAGCTGCGTTATAATAACCTTCACCTCCACTCATTTTGACCTCTGTCTGTTTGAAACAAACACTTTAATATAAAACAGTTATCACTGGACAGACAGAGGCTGTGTGCGTTGAAGCTGGCCTCCAGGGGGCGCGCTTGTTTTAGACGCTGTGCGGGCGGAACCTTGTAGAATCTTGTGTTTCCACTCGGTCTTACTACGACGTGACGCTTCCGTACACTTCCGGGTCGGGGGTCATGCTACACATGTGAGAGCAGAAGGAAAAAGTGGCCGCGAGACAACAGATCATCTGCAGGTAACACACACAGTGTTCACTTTAACACACACCTCCAACAGCTGCTCCACGCAGACAGACAGACAGGCAGACAGACAGACAGACAGACAGACAGACAGACAGACAGACAGACAGGCAGACAGACAGACAGACAGACAGACAGACAGACAGACAGACAGACAGACAGCCTGCAGTGTGTGTGTGTGTTGTTCTTTATGCTCCATCACTGACTGCTAACGTTACACACACACGCTTGCTGCTCACACATGATGCAGTGCTGCACACACACACAGTGATGACAGTGATCAACATGAATGCAGCAGGAATATGAATCCATGAATCACTACACTGTAACTGTTCAACTATATGATATACTGTACCCCTGCAGTGAGTATTAGTACTTCCACCTGCTCATCGTGTGTTAGTTGCTGCACTGCTTTAATTCACAGCACAGCCAGCAGACATCTTCCCTCTAGTGTTTCATGTTTAGAAAGGTTCCTGAACGCCTCACAGATGGGCTGTGTGTGTTTAAAGGTGTATGTACACATGGAAGCAAAGACAAAGTAATGTGTCCCTGCATGACGACACAAGCTTTTATTTAACAAAGAGAACACACAATGTCTCTCTGTAACACTTCATCTGAAGAAGCAGTCATGTCAGCAACAATGTTTTCAGTGTGGATTACTCCGGTCAAAGTATTGACACTTGTGTCTCTCCCGATCATTACATTGTTCATGGTGTTCTGCTGTAGGTGTCAGGTTAGATGTTTTGTGAAGTGAGCGTCCTCTGATGGAATTGAATATCACATTGGTCGCTGTTGTTTTTTGTCATAAATCCCAGCACCTTCATTCTCACTGGGCGTCTGTCCTTCCCTGTCCAGCCTCTGTGAAAATACTGTTTGTCTTTTTAGCGGACAGGATGGACGGCAAAGTTAAGGAACAGAAGCGACATCAGCAGAAGCACAGCGGACCCAAGGCGGAGAAGAAGAAGCTGAGGAAGCAGGGAGGCACCACAGAAGAGGATGGACGGAGACGCAACCCCAAAGCGTTCGCGGTTCAGTCCGCCGTGCGCATGGCCAAGACCTTCCACAGGTCGGTCCTCAGGGCTTTCAGTGTCTGTCAGATATGCTGAGATGAACTGTAGGCTCTATTGACATGTATGCTCACTTCCAATTAGACATAAATCCATTAATAATGGATCTTAAGTAGGAATAACAGATAATGATGATACATGTCTATTTTTCTTCAGGGCTCAGGACATAAAGGCCAAAAAACATCACATCCCCCTTGTGGACCGGACTCCCCTGGAACCTCCTCCAATTGTGATTGTTGTGGTTGGGCCCCCCAAGGTGGGAAAGAGCACCCTGATCCGCTGCCTGATCAAAAATTTCACCCGTCAGAAGCTTGGGGACATATGTGGACCTGTGACCATCGTCTCTGGTAAGTTCGATCCATGATTTGTCCAGTTTTAATTTGACACGGCATGACACTATTTTTTTACACCACCAAATACTTGCCTGGCCAGCACTGAAATATCTCAACAAATATTGGATGGATAGCCATGACATTGTTATGCTAAAAAACAACACACAAATTGTTGTTTTCAAGTTAAATAAATGTGACAGGATAAGACCATGCTGAACACATGACACAGATATATATATATATATATATATCTATATATATATATATAATATATATCGGCATCGTATCTCTGATGAAAAATTAATCCAAATCACTCATTTGACACAAACTTCCCACAGTTATTCAGTTCACTGTTAATTGGACAGTTTGTTTGTTCTTTTATTGTTATGCATTGATTATAATGTGAATAAATGTGAATTTATAACTTACTTACAGTAATGATAGAAAAGCTCATTCAGAAAAATGTCATAATCCACAAAAACAGGAGATTTGGAAAGAATGTGACATATTAGGCAATAGTTGATCTTTGTGTGGCCGTCTGTGCACCATCAGACATTGAACTATAATGCTTGATTATGTCTCGTGTTTGATAAGTGATCTCTGCTGCGTTTGCTGTATTCTTTAGGCAAGAAGCGGCGGCTCACCTTCATGGAGTGTAACAATGACATAAACACAATGATTGACCTCGCTAAGGTGGCTGACCTGGTGAGTTTTTCAGTTCACAGTGAGGAAGAACTTTAATGAATGTATAATGAAGTTAATATAAATAGATTTGTGTGCTTTGTAATATAGTCAACTCTATGCATGTTGCTGTCACTCAGTTGCTCAATAGGTTAATTTGAATAGACTTTTCAAACACACTCTGTGTTCTTCCCTCCAGGTTCTGATGCTGATCGATGCCAGTTTTGGATTTGAGATGGAGACTTTTGAGTTTCTCAACATCTGTCAGGTGCACGGCTTCCCTCGTATCATGGGCGTGCTGACTCACCTGGATGCATTCAAGAACAACAAGACGCTGAGGAAGACCAAGAAGAACCTCAAACATCGCTTCTGGACTGAAGTCTACCAGGTAAACATCATCACATGTTTACAGCTTTGTTCATATTGTGTCTATTATATTCGAACTATAAGCTAAACTATATGTGTGTTGTGTTTGAACCTATCAGGGGGCCAAGCTGTTCTATCTGTCTGGCATGGTGTACGGTGAATATCAGACTCAGGAAGTGAAGAACCTCGGCCGCTTCATCTCCGTCATGAAGTTTCGTCCTCTGGTGTGGCAGACCTCCCACCCTTATGTTCTGGTCGACCGGTGAGTAATAACATGAGACACGCGTGACTTTACCCTCATCACAGTGATCCATTGCAGCAGTTTGTCTGCAGCAGATGTTCCAGTGTTTGCTCTGTGAACTGGAGATGAATGATGTGAAAGAGAACAACGATCCATCAACTCCTTGTAAAGATGCAGCTACATTCCACGGTGTGAGGCTGTCTCTCAGGCTGTGTGACCAAGCTTAGCAGGAACATATGCCATGACTTCGGAATGACGTGTTATAATGTAAATGTCCAGCAGAGGGCTGATATGATATTTGATTCAGCTGTCATGAGTCACATCGACAGACTTTTATTTTGAAGGAGCACCGTGTATATTTTTTATCTGCATACTTTGACTTCATACTCACTCAAAGATTTTTTTCTCCATCTTCTTTTCTGCATTCAAACAGTATGGAGGACTTGACAGACCCTGAGAAGGTGAGGACAGACCCCAAGTGTGACCGGACAGTGTCACTGTACGGCTACCTGCGAGGAACATATCTGAAAAACAAAGGCCAAGTCCACATCCCAGGTACACCAACGCAGAGGATATCTGACGTCTAAAGCAGAGGCTGTTGGTAAACTAATAGAACCGTGTACAATGACGTGTTTGCCTGTTGTTTACTCTGCAGGCGTTGGAGACTTCCAGGTGGCAGATGTGAACTTCCTGCCAGACCCGTGTTCACTGCCTGATGCTCAGAAGAAGAGAGCGCTGAACGAGAAGGAGCGGCTGCTCTATGCACCCATGGCTGGGGTGGGAGGAGTCGTGTACGACAAGGACGCTGTGTATATCGACCTTCCTGCAAATCATGTCAATCAACAGCAGGTGTGTGTGTGTGTGTGTGTGTGTGTGTGTGTTAATCTTTCGTGACAGTGCATCTGTGTTTATGCACTGCCATTACATTTGAACACAGTGGTGTTTGGAGTTGGTGTGAGCTTGGTTCTTGTCTCCCTGCTGCAGGAGGAGGTGCGTCCCACCACAGAGCTGGTCCAGTCTCTTATTGACACACATGCCACCCTGGATGCCAAGATGGCTGCCAGCAAGGTCTCTCTGTTCAGCGGCTCGGCCTTCCTGGACCCCACAGACATCGACGAGCAGAGCGGGTGAGGCGCCTCGCAGCTCCAGTCTCTTTCTCTGCACTTGTTTTGTACGACAACAGTCATGAGGGACACTAGAGACATGAGATTATGATAATAAATTCATTGTTTTGAGTCATTTTTTAAGAAAAAAAAAGTTTGATTTCAGCTTCTCATGTGAATCTTTTCTGGAGTCGTTCGTTCTCTCTGACAGCAAACTGAATATCTTTGGTTTGTGGACAAAGAAAACATTTTGAGCATGTCAACTTGGGTTTTGGCAAACATTGATTAACATTTATTTGAGCATTTTCTGACATTTCATGTTGACGAAATAACCAGCAGATTCATTAATTCCAAAAATAATAATTTAATCAATTTATCTACTGAACTTCGCATTTAGCAGCAGCTTGTTCTGCTGCCCCAATGTGGCCAAAAAAGTCAAGCAAGATTATCTCATATCGAAGCTTTTATGTTATTATCATAAAAATATACAGTATATGAGAGATGGTGTGGGCATAACAAACGCATATAAACGCATATAGTTAGCAGCCTTGTGTTTCACAGAGTAATAAACTTTCCTTCTTGTGTGTTAGTGAGAACGGTGGTCTTCAGGAGAAGCATGTCTGGGACCCTAACATCCAGAGAAAGAGGAGGAAGGTGGTCTTCAATGAGGATGACGGGGAAGAGGAGGAGAGCGGTTCCAGCGATGATGAGGATGATGCAGACAGTGACCAGGAGGAGCAGGAAGAGGACGAAGATGAAGACGAGGATAACCTGTCCACATTTCTGAAAGAAGCAAGAGCCAAATCAGACGGAACTCCACCGGTGAAGAAGAAGAAGCTGGAGGAGGGGAAGGAAGAGATGCCGGTGTTTGCTGACAGCGAAGACGAGCTGGAGATGAGTGAAGAGGAGAGGGAGGCTGGCAGAACAGGAGACTCTGGACACTGTTCAGAGGAGGACGAGGAAGATGATGAAGAGTCCGGAGATGAGTCGATGGAGGAGGAGGAGGATGCAGCCAACGCTACATTGACGAAACAGACAGCGAGTGAGAGCGAGGAAGAGGAGGAAGAGGAGGAGGAAGAGGGTAAATAAATCCACCAGTTTTATTGACAGTTTGTTTGAGTCCAGGTTCTCTGCAGGTGAAAGTGATGTGATATGATTATAAGTTCCAGAACAACTACTAAATGTCACCTTCACAGTAACTTGCGGATATACGGGCTCATCGTCCTGTGTATCTGTACATGGAGTCACTTGTTGTTTAATGTGTCAGGTCAGATGATGGAGTTCTTTCAGGATTCCTGTTGTTGTGAGGACACAGAATGTTTCAGCTTTCATTGGTTGAATCCAGTCTGAATAACTTTGTGGTGTTCCTCTTTCTGTCCACAGGGGCTCTGAGGTGGAAGGAGGGTCTGCAGCAGAAAGCATCAGAAGCGTTTCTACGGCAACAAGAAGCTGCCCCCAATCTGAGAAAATTGGTTTATGGATCAGGTAAGCTGTGGCTTATGAATGTAACTTGAATATTAACATGTATTGTGTGTCAGCAGATGTTTATTTGTCTGAGGTCATGTGGAAACACAAACAAAGTTTATGATAGCTACAATGTCTGTCTGTGAATATACATTTCTCAACCATGCGATAGCATACGTCTGATTTTCAGTGTCACAATCGTTATTTTCATTTTCAGTTGCGGAGGCAGCTGATTCTGAGGACGAGGAGGAGGAGCTGGGCGGCCTGTTTCGAGTTAGCCGCCCTCAGAACAGCAAGAAGTTCCAAGCAAATGCTCTCGACTGCTCCCGTTTCAACCCTGACACCTCCCACGACTGGGACCTGGAGGAGGTAGGGTGGTGCCAACACACTGGTGTTATCAAAAAGATGTTGAAATGAAACTTGTATACTTAAAGGTCACCCTGTTTGTTTGTGTTGTAGATGTTGAACTCCATCAGGGACTGCTTTGTGACAGGGAAGTGGGACGAAAACCAAGATGCTGCCACACTGCTGAAGGAGGACGGTAAGAGACCATCCAAACACACTGATTTCAATTTTAGATGTCAAACAATTCTAATGACTAAAATCATTGAGGTGAGTGTTGAACCATCAGTAACACATTTGAGGCAGTGACTTCACATGGTTGAGCACTTTGGATATAGATATTCAGTTAAGGAGGATAGCATTGTAACTGGGCCTTTCCTGGTGAACAGCAATTTTGTTTCTGACTGCTTAAATACACGATCCACAAATACAGCAAAGAATGAGTTTTTCATAGAGTTCTGTTGTTTTGTGTGTGTAGAGGAGCTGTATGGTGACTTTGAGGATTTGGAAACAGGAGAGGTCCACAAGGGACAAACTGGAAATCAGGATCCGGCTGAGGTATGTCGTGTTTATGTGGAAGATTTAGGATATAGTCTGATGTCCGTGCTGTGTTTTGACTTTGGTTGTACCATGGTACCATAGAATCATGACACCAAACTGTAATTTCCTCTCTCCATTTCCTCTTCCCCCAGTGTGTACCAAGCTCATTCATACATCTTAGTTTTCTGACTTGGATGATTTTTTGTCTTGTTCACCCTCTGACCAGCAGGACAGTGAGAATGATGAAGCTGATGATGATGATGATGAAGCTGAGGAGAGTCAGGTGAAGGTGGATGATGAGCAGGTCCAGAAGAACAAGCGTCTGGAGAAGAAACGCAGGCTGAAGGAGCGATTCAACGCAGAGTACGATGACGAGGATGCCACTTACTTCGATGACCTGAAGGAGGAGATGCAGAAGCAGGCTGAGGTACCACAGCTGGTCTGAGGTCTTCTGTAGAGACTCTCCAGTCCTGTGCTCCTGTGGTTAACAGAGTCCAACAGTATTCATTCATTTGAGAAAGATTTAGACTTTAGGTGCTGGCATCATATTTATTAGATTCATATTTTCTTGTCTTATTTCTGAAAATACGTCTCTGCATTCTGTCCTCAGCTGAACAGAGCAGAGTTTGAGGATGTGGATGACGAGACCAGAGTGCAGTACGAAGGCTTCCGACCAGGAATGTACGTCAGATTAGAAATCTCCTCTATACCCTGCGAGTTTGTCACAAACTTCGACCCCCATTATCCCATCATCCTCGGAGGTCTGAGCTCTGGTGAGGGCAACGTAGGATACCTGCAGGTATGTGCACTGCATTCACTGTATTCTGACATGAGCACTCGTAGTGCCCAAGGATGTCCTGTGAGGTTTCACACATCACTTGCAACCAGGGGAGAGGGGTGGGGGGTTTGAGAAAGCCCAGCACGCATGCAGCCATCCTGGACCTGCAGCCGTTGTCAGCGCTGGTGTAGACCCACCTTGACAGGCTGGGGGGAGCAAAGCGGTGAAGGTGGGGGGGATGGGGGTGGGGCAGTGAAAGCATATCTGTATATGTGTGCATGTGTGCGTAGGCCTGGAGACGTGCCCCGCCCTGCAACATAATCATGGAGTCTCAGTCCGCAGATGTTATGGCGATGGCATGGCAGTTGCTGTGGAGACAGCCTTGATCAGGTCATGGCAGAACAGTCAACAAGTGTCAGTGGGAGGTGGGGGAGTTGTTATTCCAGCAGTGGTCTTGGCCAAGGCCCTGCAGGTGTGGGGAGGTCAAGATAAGATTGGAATTGTTTGGTCTTGGGGCGAGTAGCTGCATTCTTTTACGTTACGGGCCATCTTAGCCAGAGTGGTTTTCTAAACGATCCATTTGCTTTTGCAAAACTGTCAGCTTCTCCATGATGTAACCCATATCCTGGTTGTTCTTGATGTTATCCATCGATCCTGTAATGGTAATAATAACAATAATAATGCATTTTATTTCAAAGCGCCTTTCAAAACACCCAAGGACACTATACAAAGATAAAAAGCAATAGAAATACAAGGATTAAAAAGGCAATACACAATAAAAAGCACAGGCTGTAAAATATAAAACAGTTCAGGAGTTGGAAGGTGGATAGGATCTGGCATGGTGACCATGTTCCAGTTCATAGTCTCTGTGATGGCTTCCATGTTGCGATTCAAAACTGTGCACAGTGAATACAGACTACTACTTTTTAAGAGCAGCTGATCTCCGCTCTCCTCCGCTCTCCTGTCACAGGGAAGTATAGGAAACATGTTAACATGTGTTAGCAGGGTCAGTGGAATATTATAATATTATATAATATATAATATAATATTCTGATTAGAATGACTTGATGAAAATCAAAATAAACTTAGACTATTGGCTATTGGCTTTTATTGTCTCTTGTGTTATCAAACATAATACGATTTCTGTGTGCTTGCTGCTTCTTGTACTCTGTCATGTCCTGTCTGACATGAGAAATATCTCCTATAGTCCTTTTAGATTTCTGTGCGAACATTTTAAAATGATGAGCTCATATCTAAAGTGTGTGTGTGTGTGTGTGTGTCAGATGAGACTGAAGAAACACCGCTGGCATAGCCGCATCCTGAAGACACGAGACCCCCTCATCCTGTCATTAGGCTGGAGGCGCTTCCAGACCATCCCCCTGTACCACATCGAGGATCACAATGGACGCCACCGCCTGCTCAAATACACCCCGCAGCACATGCACTGTGGAGCCTCCATCTGGGGTGAGACACAGTTCAAACACACACCAAATGAATCAGTAAAGATGAAACATGTTTTCTTAGGTAGCTTATGTTTGGTCTGTCTGCACGAGTTTTCCTAAGATGTAGACAAAGACATGTCTGTGATGAGCCAATATTTGTTTGTATTTCAGATACGCTGATAAAATGACCACATAAGATAATCACATTCAGTCGGTGTAGACAGCAGCTGGCAGTTTGGAGGAGCAGACAATAGGACCAACATAGAAACTAAACAATGTACTGCTGTAGATGGGTGCTGCAACACAACTTATTCGTGCCTCATAAAAAAGCAGTAGTAGTATGAGTAGGAGTATTTCACTTCATTACCTGGATTACAAACCTTCTCAACAGGAAACTGAAGCAGTCATATTGCTCATGTCAAAGCCATCAGACTTCATTGATAAAAAAACTAACTTCAGCTCACAGAACACACAACACAGGAGTTGCTGGTCTACTTCTTGGCCCTCAGAAACCAACATGTTGAAACACAGAAGTCACAAACACAGGAACTGAACAAGGCAGCAGTTGACCAGATACTCACACATTCTGTGGGGTGAAATGATTGTCTGTCCATGAAGTCTGGTGGGGACGTCCTGACTGCTGCCTGCTGTATTTATGCACTGACTATGAAGAAATACCTCATATAACCTGAACTATCCCTTTAACACTTACCCTACATGCATCCCTGCCTTCATTACAATATTAATGGATAAATACTACACTTGCACACATAGCCAGTGTGATAGGTATTCATGTACTGTCATATATTGTTTTCAAATGGGTTATTAAGTCATCTGTGAGTGTCTGTAGAAATCATTTCTTCCTGTATAATGAGTCTAGAATTATATGTGATAACAATAACTAATCTTCTCTCTGCCTTTGTGTCACTGAAGGTCCTGTCACACCGCAGGGCACTGGCTTCCTGGCTGTGCAGTCAGTAACAGGAACTAAAGTAAGTCAGTTAGGATCAGTGTGATGCTTCAGTTCAAAAGTAACAACACTGTCAGTTTCTCACATGTGGTTAAAAGACGCTATGACTAAATATTCATATAGAATTATGCTCTAAAATCTTTCCATCTTCTCTCTGCAGGCTAATTTCCGTATTGCTGCCACAGGAGTCATCCTGGACCTGGATAAGTCTGTGACTATAGTGAAGAAGCTCAAACTCATCGGTTACCCCTACAAGATCTTTAAGAACACAAGTTTCGTCAAAGTAGGAAGACAATCCTTCACTTCTCTCTCTGTCCTTTAAGTCTCATTTAAATCTACTGAAACAGGCTGGATATGATCAATACAGTTAGTAGATGAGATTTATTTTTGTAGATGACCTCGTGTTGCTCGGATTTAGTTAGAGAATTGGTATCATTTAATTAATAAGTATTTGTATTCTATTCAGAACAGGAACTATAGTTTATGATACACCTTGCATTTAATAAGCGATATGATGTATGACATGATGTCAGTTCAGTTGTCCCATGGTTGACATTAAAGGTCCAGTGTGTAACATTTAAGGATATCTGTTGACAGAAATGGAATATCATATTGATAACTATGTTTTCATTAATGTAAAAATTGTTATGTTTATGTTAGCTTAAAATTAGACTTTTATATCTACAGAGGGAGCAGGTCCTCTTCCATGGAGTCCACCATTTTGAACCTGTGTTTCTACAGCAGCCCAGAAGGGACAAACCAAACACTGGCTCTACATAGGACCTTTTATGTTTTCTTTTATTATTATTATAATTTTTTTTTTTTACATATTTCACCATCATTTTGTAGTTTCTCCTTCATGCTTGAACCGAGAAGGAGAGGTGACAGGTTTTCAGGTGGTTGCAATCTGAATCTTCACCACAAGATGCCACTAAATTCTACACACTGGACCTTTTAAAGTAGTCATGTTACACAGAAGAAGCGGCCCCTGTGTGTTTGCTTGACCCACAGCATAACTAATTTAACTTAGTCCAAGTTAAGTTCATAATTAACGTGTGTAACCAGCATTACTTGATCAGTTGTTCCAGAAACATTGTTTACTGGAGGCTGATGTACAGCACAGACAGACATGTCACAATACAAATGAAGCACAATTTGTGTCCTGAACTTAAACAGTCTGACATAACATTCATGATTTATTTAGAGTCGTGGTGCAGCAGCTGTTTGGTTTGCTTGTGTTGTGGAGAAAACTCCCAAAAAACTTGATGAAAGAAAGACATGGAGACTGCTGCTTGCCAATCCGAACTCCTTTACTTACAATTTTCACAGCTTTTTATAACCATTCTTACATCGCTGTTTCATAACCAAATCACCAAATATGGACCCAAACATCCTGAACTTTGTTCACATAGTCAATGTTCAAAGTATCATGAGAAATTCACAGAAATGTGTGTGTTACTCATGAGTGTGTATGTGTGCATGACTTCTCCATGATCTGGTCAAGGCAACCTGGCAACACAAGTCACCACTGGCGATGAATGTTTTCTGGCTGTTATCCCAGACCATGATACTGTTGAGGCTGTGTTTCCTGAACATGTTTCCTCATTTTTTGTGTTTGTGTGTTTCTTATTATATTACATATAGTAGTATATATGAACACGTCAACTCAGAACACGACACCTGTGTTGTATTTGTGCTTTGTTCTCTGTTGTTACTGCTTCCTGTGTTTTGACATGAGCTCTCTCTCTGCGTTTACAGGGCATGTTCAACACAGTGCTGGAGGTAGCTAAATTTGAAGGTGCTTCTGTACGGACAGTATCAGGGGTCAGAGGTCAGATAAAGAAGGCACTGTCCACCCCACCTGGAGCTTACCGAGCCACGTTTGAGGACCGCCTCCTCATGAGTGGTGAGTGTCTTTTTGTCACGGTACTGCTTTAATGAGATAAAAGTTGCATGCCATCTTTGCAAGGTAAATCCGCTGAGACGTCACTCAGTGGTTGTGCTTGGCGTACTCCTGCGAGTTGGGCTGCTCTTGGTTTTGCATCTTTGTGCTGAGGATGTGTTTGCTTCTGCAGACATCGTCTTCCTGCGCTCCTGGTATCCCGTGTCTGTTCCTCAGCTCTACAACCCCGTCACCTCTCTGCTGCTGCCCGTCGGTCAGAAGGACAGCTGGGAGGGCATGAGGACGGTGGGACAGCTCAAACATGATCTCGGCATCCGCAACAAACCCAACACGGACTCTCTGTACAAGGTGGAGTAGACTGACAGATCTCTGAACACCTGATCTGATCAATTAAAAAGTCATTAATCAAACAAAATGTGAGGATTTGATAGGATTAGGATTAGTCATGTATTTTATTGTGCACTTGTTTGAATCTGTATATATCAAGTTTAGTGTTGCCTAGCTTTACGGTAAAACTTTGTATGGAGTTGTCCTGCAGTTAAAGCATCTGCAGACCTACTTCACATAAATCCTGAGTTAATGTGTCAATATCTATCTCCCTTCTCTTACAGCCAGTGGTCCGAGCCCAAAGGCGCTTCAACCCCCTCCACATCCCCAAGGAGCTCCAGAAGGCCCTGCCATTTAAGAGCAAACCCAAACAGCAACAACCTCAAGGAAAGACGCCCAAAGACCTCCAGAGGCCCAGTGTGATCAGAGAGCCCCAAGAGAGGAAGGTGAGTGAAACCACACTACAGTCTGAGCTACAGGCTCACTAAAAAATCACTGATTAACACTGATCTGACAACATCAACACTATTGTTTGTTCAGATCATAACTGATAGAAATAATGTCCAAAACAAGACCCCTGCCTACTCCCTGCAGTAGAACATGACTTTATCTCTGTACTGTTTTTCTTGACCTGTTTCTTCAGGTGGCAGCCCTGCTCAACGCTCTGAGCACAGTCCACCATCACAAGAAGAAGAAAGCCCACACGGTGAAGCACGCCAAACACAAAGAGTTCCTGCAGCAGAAGGAGAAACAGGAGGAGGCCAAGCTGAAGAGACAGAAGGAGGCACGTAAAAAACTGTACCGCGTCATGGGCCAGATGGACCAGAAGAAGCAGAGGTCCAGTCTGAAGGGGGCCCCCCAGGATGACTAACTCCCTGTATCTGGACTCATGAGGTGCAGACCTCTCCGGACTATGACTGAGATGCTCGGTCTGCCCTCTGTACTGTTGTGTTTGATAACTTTGGCAGGTTCATTTTTATTGTATTTTTCTAGATGTATAAAGGACATGTTGTTCTAATAAAACACAATTATGACCTCAGAGTTTTCAGGTGTGTCACTGTGTTGCAGCTGTCAGATGTCTCAACTCATTCTCCGTTTTCACTCTGTGGAATTCCAGTACATACGACAATCGTTAACTTTACAGATAATCCCATCAAGGTTTAACTCGTAAAGTTAATGTGCGCTTTAAAAAAAAAAAAGATCTCCCCTGCATCATCAATGATTTTCATAGAACTTTGAACTGGTCTATTGAGAACAGGTTTCAGATTAGAGGGTAAAGCTGGAGGACCTGACCTGCTGCTGTTCTGCTGTCTGTTTATTTTACTGTACATGTGTCTGTCTATCAGAGAGTGTCAGAATCCCTTTAATGTTTGGATTTTTTTTTTAGTTTGTGATATTTCAAAACATGATGTTCAGATGTTACAGTATGCTGTTATCGGCAGAAATGGTTTTAAAACTCAAATTCTTCACTTCATCTTAAGACGTCTTTCTTCTCAGTCAGTTTCAGTTTTTTTTGTCATGCAGGTTCAACAGCACAATAAATGTGTCAGATATATGATTATAAAATAAGATTTATTGGCAGAAATGGAATATAATATTCATAACTCTGTTTTCATTAATGTATCATCACCTGAAAATAAGTGATTATATTTTTGTTAGATTAGATGAACTCTTATATCTACAGACTTAAGTCCACCATGTTTGTACAGCAGCCTAGAACTGACAAACTAATCAGTAGATATAAATACATTATGCTAAATTACATTGAATCCTGCTCACTGGACCTTTAAGAGCACCAGTTGCAGTAACAGCTAGACATAAAAAAATAAAAGAAAATGAATAAATAAAATATTTCTTAAATGAAAAGTGGAATCACGTTAAATAAAATAACATTTGTATAAATGTGCTACATACGTATGTGTGTGTGCTATACACCATAAGGGTTATGTAAATGTCTAAAAGTGTACAGAGTATTAAAAAGTCTCTATATGAATAAACATGAACGTACTATAAAATGATGATATACAACACTATATAAATATATGGGAATTGAGGACTGTGTGTAAGAGGAAGTATGTGTGTATACTGAAGTATGTCACAGTCTGGTTATGTATTAGCGTTGTGGTGATGCTTTTGTTGTGAAGGGCTGAGGCCGGAAGTGCAGATGTCGCCGCTGTCGGAGCACGCGCTGCAGGACCATTGGCTGTGAAAAGTTGGAGCTTTGGGATAAAGCGCGCGTGCTTCCCGCGGCTCGTAGAGCTCTTTTCAAGGCTGGCTCTTCACAAAATGGCTCCAACTAACGTCAGCCACCAGTTCTCCTCGGGAGCGGGTAAATATGCTCAGCTTCCCCGGCGTTCACGGTTAGCCTTTAGCCTGCAGTGCTATCTGTGTCCACTCTGACTGTCCACATGTTACAGCAGGAGTGTGTGTGTGTGATACACGCGAACTGTTCCGCGGGACAAGGTGTGAGTTCACTGTGTGCACAGTTAGCTCTGACACTACATGTGTTCAGTGATACGCGGCACGACAGAGCCGGTAACCGGGAGTGGAACGTGTGTCTTGTGGCCGGTGTGAGCAGCTGAGCTGGCGGTGGGAGAATCACTGCTCAGCTCTGTGACACTGACACAGCCTGGCATGCTTTCACTGAGGACCACTGTTTACTTTATGAACTACTCTAACTCTTAGATATAAACTTTCAATGTCAGTCTGTCAGTTGAGAAAACCCCTGAAGCTATCAGAGAGCAGCTGTGTGTGTGTGTGTGTGTGTGTGTGTGTGTGTGTGTGTGTGTGTGTGTGTGTGTGTGTGTGTGTGTGGGGAATGTGCAATAGATCTGACCTATACAACTAGATGGTCAATATCGGCCTATCACAGACATATCGGTGTGTATGGCAGCTGAAATGATTGCGGTAACGTAGAAACAGTGCTCTGTTACATGGTTTGTCCACCAGAGAGCGCTGATGAGTATTTCCACATTGTAACTTGTGCTGCTTAATATAATGTTCTTTAAGAGATGCAGACAAACACTACCATTAACCCTTTACTGCTGCATGTTAAGCTGACACCAGCTCTCTTGTGTGATGTCATTTGACACAGTCTGCTTAAAAAGAGCACTGCCATTGTATGACCTCTCTGGTATTCGGCACTCAGGCTTTTGTTTTCATCAAATGTGACAACCTTGATGAAATCTTGAAGCTTGGCACAAGACAAAACAGTTCTCTGTTAGAGCAGTGCACTGAACTTCAGTACTTTAATGCAGCGACAGAGTTGTGTCTGTATACTGTACGTCAGTAAAAGTTGCTGCTGTTTGTCCTGATTTTTTGGCTCACTTTGTGGATGTGGAGCCACCACCCAATATAAAGAGCTGAAGATGGTGTCGATCTCCAGGCAGACGTCTGTCTTATCTACAATAATATAATGAGACAGAGGCAGAAATGAACTCTGGGACATTGAGGAAAAGACAAAAGATGGAGAATATATATAATCACTGCTACTGCTGACAATCACAGTTTATCTCTGGGCACAGTCACTCGTCTCTGATAAATATGAAGTACCATTTATTTTCTCTCCAGGATGCAGATGTCCATTAGAGTCTGAGCTGCGAGCAGTGTTGCAGCAAAGGATTCTGGTCCTGGACGGGGGTATGGGAACCATGATCCAGCAGGAGAAGCTCGAAGAGGAAGATTTCAGGGGGAAGGAGTTTAAAGAGCACCCTCTTTCACTGAAGGGCAACAACGACCTTCTCAGCATCACACAGCCTGATGTCATTTACAGAATACACAAGGTACTCCATCCAGCAAGGTCCGTTCACCCACACCACTGCTGTGGCTCACTCAGCCTCATTTGTGTTGTTCAAAGCAGTGCAGAATGATGAGTGATCAAGTCAACATGTCTCTCCATGAAGAATATCACTAGGGCTGCAGCGATTCCTTGAGTACCTCGACTAACTCGATTACAAAAAATGATCGAGGTATTTCCTCTGCCTCGAAGCCTCGTTTAATTAAATCTAAAGCTCACGTTTTGCACAGATTCTTTTTAGTGCTTCATAATGTGCTCACGTTACAGGCTATGTGTCCCCTGCAAAGTGGAAGAAGACGGAGGCAGGCTTTTGGTAATGTGTGTGGACAGTGTTAAAGGTCAGAACGGCAGACGCCGGGACAGAAAACAGGAAAAACTGAAAACGAGCAAACGCAGCAAAGCGAACGTAATAAGAATAATAATGTTATACGATTAATCGATAGAATATTTGACAGAATACTCGGTTACCAAAATATTGGATAGCTGCAGCCCTAAATATCACTGTGGACTAACTGTTTGCTGAGAGCAGAGTCCCTACAAACACACACAGTGTAACCTTTGCTCTCCTCTCTGTGTTTAAAGGAGTACCTGCTGGCTGGGGCTGACATCATAGAGACCAACACATTCAGCAGCACTTCCACGGCCCAGGCAGACTATGGACTGGAGCACATGGTACGATGTAATATCTGACACTGCTAGACCACTGTGGACCTCTTATGCACTTATGTGGAAGTAGAAGCAAAGGTCAGGTACACAGACTGGCTGACTGGTGTTAACTAAACCTACCCCCTATTTTTACAAACAGCTTCACCTACTCCTATGACCTTTTTATCTCCACCTGAAAATACAACATCCACCCTGTCCTGTCCGTAGCAGACACAGACCCTCTTAATAAACACCATTCCTTTACAAATGAACAGACAAGACACTGACTATTGTACACGCTTTGTCTCTACTTCCACATCATGGTGTCAGTTAGCAAAACTCTATGCTGTATTCACTCACTATGCACAATTTGAATAGGCCATTTTACTTCTCAATCATTCTGTGTGTCGTCTTCATACATTTTTTTTTTTTAATCTTTGGCAATGGTAGCAACAAGTCAGAACTATCTGGCACATTCCTGTCACTCTCCAGCTGTCTCTATCAGAAATAAAAAGCTTGAAAAGGCTGTTACTGTATATATACTTAAAATAATATTTATATTTTGCAATCGAATTCTAAAGATTTATTGGGAACCACTGAGGTCCTGACTAATACCTGGAACAGTCCTTTCCATCCTATAAGGTTCTTTAGTAATGGAGATGCTGTTCTCTACTCCAGTAAATAGGACAAAGTTTAGATATGACTACACAATAGGACATATTTGTAGTCCACTCAGCTATGAGCCAGAAAGCTAACGTTGTGCTAGCAAGAGTGAATAACATAGTGTATGTTTGCAAACAGTAAATAAGTGTTGTAGCATGTGTAACGTGACAAAATATCACTATTTCCAGGTCAGTATAATCCTAAAAAGTATGACTGTGAACTGTGTCTGTTGCCTCTCGTGCAGGCATATCGCCTCAACAGGGCGTCTGCAGAGCTGGCGAGGAAAGCAGCCGATGATGTCACCAAGCAAACCGGTTTGAATTTTTAGCATTGGCTACATATATCCATAAATGTGTGATCCTTACGTGTGTAACATCAGCTGTAATCTTTGTGTGTGTGTGTGTGTTTTCAGGTTGTAAACGCTATGTGGCCGGAGCAGTCGGACCCACTAATAAAACCCTGTCTGTGTCCCCGTCTGTGGAGAGGCCTGACTTCAGGAACATCAGTAAGAGCCTGTAGACATGTACTGTTTCAGGGGGCACAACATGATAGATCAGATTTAATATACAGTAAAACACTTACCATTGACACACTAAGTAAGCTCAGCAGTTGAGTCTGTTATTGACTGTTTAACTATCAGAGTAACTGTAGTCATGTTGTACTGTGGATAGGGTTGTTAGTTGTGTATGTAACATTTTCATTCTCTTGTGACTGAATCTCTGTCACCTGTGATTTTCTATGACAAGTGCTGTGGAAAAAGGCTGATTGTATAACACTAACAACTTAACTAATAGCATAACAGTGTAATATAACCTTCACTGAAATGTCTGTGTGTGTTTTCCCCCCAGCATTTGATGCTCTTGTGGAAGCCTACTCAGAGCAGGTCAGAGGTTTATTAGATGGAGGCGCAGACATCCTTCTGGTTGAAACCATCTTTGACACTGCCAATGCAAAGGTAACACTCACCTGATCAGTTTCAGCACGTTAACTATTGAATTCAATTCATTTTGTATGAGAGCGGTATCCACAGAAGTTTTCAGGCTGACTGGAACACACGGAGAGTGATGGATGGATGTATGTCTTCATTTTCTGAAGTTGTATTAGTGTGTTATTTCCCAATAATGAACCATGCTAAATCACGAATTCCACTTAAGGCAAAAGCTCAAATAGCATGTACTTATGCTAAGCTGGGCTAATTTCCTCTTAAACATTGCTGGTTTAGTGTGTACCACTGCATTAGCAACATATTAGCTTATCTAAACTGATATATTTCAACAGGAAACAAGTAGGAGGGAAAGTAAGTGAATCTGGCTTCAGTCAAGACTAGCCATGGCTATCACACGCTAGCTTTAACTGGACTGGCTGTTTTATTTGAACTGTGACTTGTTTTTTTGGCTGTTCCGTTGTAACCGTTTTTTTTTTTTTTTTTTTTTTTTTTTTTTTTTTTTTTAATTTATTATATAAATTTGTCCTGAGTTTTGACTAAATATGTAGTTACTACATTTTGGATTTGAACTGTCCAAACAAATAGAGTTTGTCAGTTATTCTAATAATGGCAGGATGTTGTGAAACATTTAGGGGTTATCAATATCTATAACTGTTAATGATTTCTATTCAGTTTAATGACATTGCCTTTTTAATTAATATCAGCTGCATCCATTCTCTAAGTTACACATGTAACTTACTAATTAGACACTAACTTCATTCATTTGTATATATTTACAATATAGAGTGTGAACTGCTTTATACTGATGGCTGGCCTGTGATGTACGTTTTAATGGGTGCCTGTCAGCCAGTTAGGAAAGTGTTTTCTGTAGTTGTTATAAATCAAATATAAGGTTCCTGTTAAGATCATGTGACCTGATGTCTGTGATGTATCTTCTTTTCCAGGCTGCCTTATATGCCATCGACCTACTGTTTGACAAGAGCTACCAAAGAAAACCCATATTTGTACGTCTGTGATATTTGATTTATTACCGTTTTGAACATCTCTGCATGTCTGTATATGTTTTATTATACTCTAAATATATTTTCCTCAACTTCAGTGTGTTCTGTTGGGTTCAGTTGACATATATTTACATGCTCTACTTCCTGTCCCGCCGTCACATAGATCTCAGGGACCATCGTTGACCGGAGTGGACGAACGCTGTCTGGTCAGACGGGTGAAGCCTTTGTAGTGAGTGTATCCCACGCTAAACCTCTATGGTGAGTTACTGCACGTCACACATTCACACCATTTCTTCTGCTGCTAGAGCTCCAGCGTGTCACTGTTTTTGTCCCTCTCTGTGTTGCAGTATTGGTCTGAACTGTGCCTTGGGAGCGACGGAGATGAGGCCGTTCATCGAGGCCATAGGAAAATGCACCACAGCCTTTGTTATCTGTTATCCCAATGCAGGTAGCTTACACTCAGCCTAAAGAACTAGGCCTGAAACCTGTATCTGATGTGACGATGTTGTGATCTTTTGGGTCTGTGTCTTTATCTCTTTTCTGTTAGGTCTTCCCAACACATTTGGAGGGTATGACGAAACTCCCCAAGTAACAGCCTCCAATTTAAAGGTTCTGTTAGCTGACTTTTGCTTGTTGTGATCTTCTTGTGTCGGCTTTTTTAGCAAATGTACAAAAAAAAGTAGAAAAACACCCCTTTCCTAGCTCGCAAATTAACATGTCATATCTAATAATTCATTTTCTGTGGACACAAACAGAAAGTTTGTTGTTTCAGGGTGAGTTACATGTTTCTTTGCTAAGCTGTTTGTGAACATAAAGACTGCTTCCAGGCCTAATGCTAAGCTAGGCTAACCATGTACACGCAGACATGAGACTGATATCCACCTTTTCATCTTACTATGAAAAAAGAACATGTATGTAAGTCATGGACAACATTATGTGCTTTCATCATCTTGCTTGGTTTGTGGAACAAAACATACTGGTGTCAGCTGATCTCTGCAGATATCTGTATATGAATGCAGCATCTGTAGATAAGGGACCAAACTGTTGGCACTTTTTGCCAACAAATGTATCATATGCAGAGATCTGTTTAGAGGAGCAGAAATGTCTTCCTCACTATTCTCATGCACAAAGTTCCTAATCACACTGCAGAGGAAGTCTTAGCTTGATATGTGTTATCCAGATATTTGCTGGCTGCACGGGAAGCCCAGAAACATTTGGCATTGAACATTTACCAAAGACCATATCTGATAGGTTCCACGATTGGCTCACAAAAACATTGAGGTTAAATAAAAATGGCATCAAAATGAAAAATATAGAAATGTGTGTAAAGCTGCTGGCTGCTTTATTGCATATTTGAACCTTTGTGTGCAGGAGTTTGCTACAGATGGACTAGTCAATATTGTGGGAGGCTGCTGTGGGACCACTCCAGGACACATCAGGTTATTGTCACATGTCTGATAAGAGAAATGTTAAAGTTTAGAAAGTTTAAATTAAAAAAATCTCTTCTTTGTCCTTCGTGCAGAGCCATTTCTGAAGCGGTTAAACACTGCAAGCCCCGAGTTCCTGCTGCTGATATTTATCAAGACTACTTGCTGCTGTCAGGTATGAAAACCTGCTTATCTCTTTTCAGTCAGACTTTCACCTTTTTAAAGTAGTAAATCGTTCTGATTGATAATGAATATGAATGAATAGAGTTATTTATTTACAGTAAGAACCAGGGTCTTATTTGAAAAATGCTTTTATTTCATTTCTTAGAATTTTTAAGATTTATTCTTTATTATTTCATGTATTGTTTCATAGCGAGATTTATAGTTCACAGAGGCCTTTTATGAGATCAGAGGAGAACAAAATGTGTGTGTTTTTATTGGCACATTGTCACACTGTTGTTTACAGCGTGTATGTGCATGACCCACATCGGGGTGGGATCATCTGCGGTAAACTTTAGCTGCTTAGCTAGCATGGACTCCCTTTTAATGAAGGACAGCCGCAGTGTATTGCATTGAGAGGTGGGCATGGCTGCCGGAAACAGCAAACAACCAAAATTTACAGTTTGTTTAAAACATTTAAATGAATTATCTTCATTCGGACCTGTGCAGCTGAGGAGTGCCTTCTCTGCTACAGGAGAGCTCCTTCCCTCTGCTGATCACTGTATGAATGTTGATGTGACAAAACCTCTTCTCACTTCCAGGTTTAGAGCCGTTCAGGATTGGCCCTTACACTAACTTTGTCAACATTGGCGAACGCTGCAACGTGGCTGGGTCACGCAAGTTTGCCAAGCTGATCATGGCAGGAAACTATGAGGTCAGGCAAAAGTTTAGTTTTCTATCAAAACACATCAAATATGTTGTAAAACAGCTGGAGACATGAAAATAATACAGTAATTACAGTAACGTTGGTGACTTAGTGCACAGTAACGTGTTTTTACATTGTACATAATCACGTTAGGGTTTCTCATCATTTTCATGTGTGTTATCTAATGTCAGTGCATGTAACGTTAGACTGCTCTCGTTTCCTGAGCGGAATCCAGAGGAAAATACACCGGTAACGGGACGTCTCTTATATGCAACAGCAGCTTGTAGCTATGACGACAGGGAATATGTAGTCAGATCTGAGTTTACATGTGTCAGACAGCGTTTATTGAGATACATGACTTATGTACGTTAAGACACAGAGAGACAGACATTCATTCAACTCAGCTCAGAGTGGTTCAGTGGACATGCTCCCACAGTCCTGGAGCTGAGAATTAATTTTTTCCTGATTTTGACAGCTAATTTCAGAAACTTGTCGTTATTTTTAATCATTCCAATTTGGCTGGGTAGTTAATAACACTTTGTTCTTAAGTCTGACAAACTCAAAACACATATTCATTTTTACTTTACACTGACTTTAATTAAAATTATATCATTTATATTCACATTTTCAGAAATTGTAGGTAAATCATAAGCACAGAGGAAATGTATGGTTGTTAATAACGGTTTATTTGTGCTTCTCTGTTGTTGTCCAGGAGGCATTGAGCATTGCTAAGGCCCAGGTGGAGATGGGGGCCCAGGTCCTGGATATAAACATGGACGAGGGGATGCTGGAGGGGCCGACAGCTATGGCCCGATTCTGTAACTTCATTTCTTCCGAGCCAGACATCGCACGGGTAGGAGATTAAAAAGAATGAAAATGAGCTCATGCTGTATATTTCTGTTCATATTAGTATAAGTATCTCGGCAAACATCAGATTATTGTTATAAAATTTGATTCACATTTAGTTTTGTATCAGGGTCCAAAGAGTAAACCTTTGCCTTTTCCAATTTTGTCTTTTTCATTAAAATGTTCAGTTTCCACTTCTTTACAAGAGAAACCATCTGCTACGTGCTTCCATTTGAACATTTCTAATATGAATGTGTTAATGAGCATTAAGCTTGTGTGTCCCCTCCAGGTTCCTCTGTGTATTGACTCCTCTAACTTCTCCGTGATCGAGGCGGGATTGAAGTGCTGTCAGGGAAAGTGTATAGTGAACAGTATCAGTCTGAAGGAAGGAGAGGAGGAGTTCCTGCACAGAGCTGCCACTGTGATGCGCTACGGAGCTGCTGTGGTGGTCATGGCCTTCGACGAGGAGGGACAGGTGAGGACACACACACACACACACACACACAGACCCACTGGCACTCTTACACACACTCACACACTCACACACACACAGACACACGCACGCACACACACACACACACACACACACACACACACACACACACACACACACACACAGAAAAACAAACTCTCATGTGCTGACATGTCTGCTGTCTTCTAAAAGGCCACAGATACAGACCGGAAAGTAGAGATCTGCACTCGGGCCTACAAGCTGCTGGTCAGCAAAGTGGGATTTGACCCTAATGACATCATCTTCGACCCCAACATCCTCACCATCGGTACAGGCATGGAGGAGCACAACGACTACGCCATCCACTTCATCAGAGCAACCAAACTTATCAAGGTAATAACACAGATTCAACTGATCCCTCTGAGATTTCCTCGCAAGGTTGTAAATCGTACCTTCGTGTTTTCACAATTTTTTAGTAATAATACAGTTGTCATACATATTTTCTGTGTCTCTCTGAATGTGTAGGAGACATTACCAAGAGCCAGGGTGAGTGGAGGTCTGTCAAACCTGTCCTTCTCATTCAGAGGGATGGAGGCCATCAGAGAAGCTATGCATGGAGCGTTTCTCTACCACGCTATCAAGGTAACACTGACACACAGCTGAGTCTTAGCCGTATGTGAAGCTCCAGCGTGGCGGCTTTGACCATCAGTCCTGCCTCCGCTGCCTCCTGGCTAATCCATCACATTCACCTTGATCGTATTTGACGGGCTGAAAACAGTGAAAAGACTTTAAGGATGAATCCATTATTTAAATAGTAGGCAAATATTTATCTGTCGATAGACTTTGATTGATTGATTAGCCCTCTAATCGCTGCAGCTCATTTCTTAAATGAGAGCTCTCGACGGTTTGGGCTCTAACCCAGCGTGCTTATCGAGCTGGTCAGCAGCATAGAGACCCATTCAGAATCCTTAAAGAGCCACTTCCCAGCAGACAGGAAGGTGACATGTAAAGCAAGTTAACACACACGTTTTCTGTTTTCTGGCTTATGAAATGTTTCATTTCAGTCTCAGCTAAAAGTCTGAGCACACTGCAACACTGCACCCATGTGATTGTTGTGAAACCTCTTTCTGCTACAGTATAACCACTTCTGTAACATCCTCGTCATAAAGCTCCTGACACACTTTGGTTTTGTGTCCATGTTGTTTCCTGATGCAGTTTGGTAACTCATAGTGAGTGTTGCCATAATTAAAATCTGTACCTTTTTAGTAATGGGACTGAAGAAGAGGTGTCCACATACTTTTGACCACATGGTATATCTGGAAATAATCCTGAGGATTTGAGCAGCACATTTGAGTCTACACACACAGTCACTCTGAGTTTGTCAAATGAAACCCCGATGTAGGGTTGAATTCATAAATCTCCTGAACTCCAGTGAGAAGAGGCCGACAGGCTGTCTGCTTCCAACACACCCACACACTGTCTGTCCTCTGTCCTCTCAGGATGGTATGGACATGGGCATAGTGAATGCTGGGAACCTGCCCGTCTATGATGACATAGATAAACAGCTGCTGCTGCTGTGTGAAAACCTCATCTGGAACAAAGACCCTGATGCTACTGAGAAACTACTTTCCTACGCACAGGTACACACACACACACACACGCACACACGCACACCAGGCTGTTGTTGCTTTAGTTCTTTAGTTTGGTTAACAGACTTTACTGCTGCTGTTCACAGAGCAATGTGAAAGGAGGGAAGAAGGCGGTTCAGACAGATGAGTGGAGAGAAGGAAGTGTGGAGGACAGACTGGAGTACGCTCTCATTAAGGTAAGAATCTGCCGATAACATTAGATTAGATTTTCACACTGGTTTGAACAGAACACCTCCACATAGTGGCGCTCTTCACTGCATGATAGGATAGACTCATTCATCATTAATATGCTAGGTCCCAAACAGATGCAGTTTGAGCTTTACTCTTCACTGTTATCATTTAAATGATCACTCTGTGAGATATCCAGCCAACACCTGCAGTTGTCATTAAGCTGAATTTATATTTGCTGTAAAATAGTGCTTTGCTCAGCAGATCATCTGTTTATCCAGTTTCTACTTTGAGTTGTCTGACAGCATGAATGGAAACGTGTGTAAATGAATGCAGACAGATGTAAGTTTTGATGATTACAGCGAGCAGGAGGACTGTTTCTGTCTCACTCCTGACCAGACAGCCGACATATTTAGCTCCATAACTGTGCTACCTAAATGTTTTAACAGTCCGGACGTCCTTAATGAGTTGAATTCAAACAAAGTCTTCCTCCGATGCCCTTAAACACTCTCTTTGGATGATGTCTGATAATTTGGCATTCTCTTTGATCTTGAAAGAACGGGCCAGAATTTATTATTGGCGAGCAGATCCACGACCGCGCTCTGAACTACACTGCTGACGCACAGCTCTCACTCTGACACCTCAAACCTGCTGAGACATGTTATAGTGTACAAGCCTTGAAAACCACAGTTTGTGTGTGCAGCCTTTTAACCAAACAAATCATTCTGACGTGGTTAACGTTGTTTAAAGTCATTTTAATGCCGCCAAAAGTTATTTTTAGTGTTATTAGTTCTTCTTATTTATTTTTTCACCATGATTTTAAGTTGAAACACTGATTAAAAGAGTAAGGGTGTTTTGGCTACTATATAAATTCTCTCATTCTTGGTAATAACAGTTCATCTGTTGTCTTTTCTCCTGTCTTGCTCCGTCCTGTGTTTTTGCTGTCAGGGAATAGAGAAATATGTGGTGGATGATGTGGAGGAGTGTCGGGCTCAGGTTGATCGCTACACTCGACCCCTTCACATCATCGAGGGCCCCCTGATGAACGGCATGAAGGTGGTGGGAGATCTCTTTGGAGCCGGCAAGATGTTCCTGCCACAGGTAGGAGAGTGTCTGTGGTGCTCAGCACAAGTCGTATTGTCAGTTTATCAGTTTGTTGAAGGTAATAAAATGTAATAAAACGTGTGTCTGCAGGTGATCAAGTCAGCTCGTGTCATGAAGAAGGCGGTGGGCTACCTGATTCCTTTCATGGAGAAGGAGAGGGAGGAGATGATGGCACTGACGGGGTCAACAGAGGAAGTGGTCAGTCTCGACTAAATATGGATCCATGTAGACAGTTTGATCAACACATTCCCACAAATATGAAGATGTCTTTCCTCTGGAGATGTGCTCCTGGCTCTATAATACACTCTTTGAATTCTGTCATCTTGTTGTGCCCTCCGACTGGAGAATTGGTGCCATCTACTGCTTTTCTCATGAAGCAACTCCTAATATTCACACAGACAAACATTTATTTACATCTTCTTTTGCCACATTACTCTAAAATTCTGTTCAAATTTGGGATACATTTGGATGGAAACATGACTACAGATCCATGGAAACTAAATGTATGCCTTCAGTTAAAGTTTTATTATAATTTATATTAATTTTTTAATTATATTAAAATCAGGTATGATTTGAAGCTGTTTTTCATGGTTCTCTGTCATATTTATCATGTATTACTTAATCTTCATTATGAACAAATACTGACATTTCTATGCAGGTTTCACTCCTGAGCAGTGTGTTAGATGTTTGTTTGGTGCTTTAATGGACATTTTCCAGTGCCTTAATCATTCAGAGGATGAATCCTAAAGAGAGAGATAAAGAGAACAAACTAAAACAGATTTCCTGTTCTCTGCTCCTTCTCTTCCTCTCATGTTTCCTCCTCTGTGTGCAGGACCCCTATCACGGCACCATCGTCCTGGCTACAGTGAAGGGAGATGTCCATGATATTGGGAAGAACATTGTAGGCGTGGTGCTGGGTTGCAACAACTTCAGGTAAGGCTGGTTTGCTGCTGGAGGATTTCTACCACACCCTGTCAGCGAGTTAGCAGCACTTTGGCTCACAATGTGTGGTAAATCGCAGTTAAAATGTTAAAACGTTTGTTCCAATCAGTCAGGGAGCAGACTGTGAGTGTGTGACTGAGCAGCAGGAGGCTCAGCAGCACATTCTCTGATGGCCTCTATCTGAGGTGAAATGTTAAACTCAGTGGCAGACAGTACGTAGCTCACTGAACAATTCAGAGAATTAACCAGTTCACATCACATTGGCTTTTGATCCCCCCCGGGGCACAGCGTTGCATTATGGGAGAGAAGTGGCAGTGTTGATTTGTTTTGAGTTGAGGCCCTGGGCACCATCCAAACACCATTACTGCTTTAATGGCACTAATTTGGGGTGTGTGTGTGTGTGTGTGTGTGTGTGTGTGTGTGTGTGTGCTATATACATTTGTAGGTCTTTCATTCTGTAATACTGTGTGTATGCAGTGACATGCTTTTTAAGCGCTAAACTGAATCAGATTATTTAAACAAAGCATTAGCAGTAGCATTATCAGTGTGATGTTCTAAAGGAGTAATGTATAATTCTTGGTCACATGCTCTGAAAAGATATTTCACTCCTCCAGCGCTCGATGTGATGACACTCTTCTAGATTGTTAAAAGACACGCGTAATAAACCTTGAAATGTTCTCAAAGTATACAGCAACCTTTCCAAACTCTTTTTTTTTTGCTGCTGAATCCACCTCCTTATGTTACCGCGATGTGAACTCAAGATGTTGCTGCAATAAACAATTTCCAATAATGCTGAAACAACTCATCATGATGGAGAGCAGTCATACTTTGATCAGGACTGTGCTGACTGCTGCTAAGTTTATAGTAAAGTAAAACACACACTGTACATTCAGTATGTACCAGGTAGTCCAACTTCCTTTTTTTTGTTTGGTGTCTATAAATATGACATCGTAATTGAGCTCTGCGTGCCCACAGACAATATATGCATAATATACGAAAAGACACAAAGACCTGACATAGATACTTTTCTTGTATTTTATATCAATTAGGATCTTTCTTGTCTTTCAGAGTAATTGACCTCGGTGTGATGGTTCCCTGTGATAAGATCCTTAGAGAGGCCATTGGACAGAAAGCAGGTACAGTGAGCAATGGGTGATTTTGGGACTTTCATGCCCCAGATTTTGCCCCTCAGGCAACATACAAGCTGCCCTACCTTCCTGTTAGAGGCTGCATGCAGCTTGTAAGGAAGACTCCAGACGTTACCCACCCCTTGCCATCTGCATGTTTGAAGTTTAAACTCGCTGCTTTTATTTACAGAGAATTCTCCCTAAAAGATGTTAGGAGTAATCATCAGTAACTGACAGAGCTCTTTGTAAAGAGAATAAGTAAAGGTTCAATTCAGACATTTGAAACAGTAGTTTGAATTGTTTTCACAGAAGATATTAATGGGTTAATAATATATTCTATATATATATATATATATATATATATATATATATATATATATAATATATATATATATATATATAATATATATATATATCTATCTTTAAATATATGAATTATTGGGTTAGTACTTTATAATGAAACTTTTGTTTTTTAAGTTTCAATCCTTTTGTTAGTACTCTTCTATGTAGTAAACTGTATGTTTTGTACTATGTACTATTAGTGTTGTGGAGAAATTGCTGAAGTCAAAGGTCAATGGTGAGGTCAGGAGGGAAGAAAGTGTTCAGGAGCCTCTGATGTCTTATGCTGTATTATTTATTGACGCTTGATCAAGGAGAATTAGAGACACTCTCAAATCAGAAGTGTCTGAGTCGGTCTCACATTCTGCCAAACTCATCCTGGTGGATAAACTTTAAACCCCAAGATAACACCACAAATACTACACGCCCAGAATTAGTCAAAGATAATGTTTTTATTCATGCAGGTGTTATTGTCAGCATATTCTAGTCTGGAGACACAGATGTCTGTTTACACAGATTGGAACATCAACAACAAGCTATCTATTATGTCTATGAAGGCAGCAATAGGTCTCTTCGACCCTGGCCACCACAGTGTTGAGATATGGTGGCACCTAGTCAAAGACAAACAATTAATACTGCCGAGGACCTCAAGGCCCACACGTGACCTTGTGTAACCTTAAGGATAGAAAATTCCATAACAATTAGCAGTGTTACTTAGTAGTCAACTTACCGGACATATTGAGCACAGCATTTTACCACTTTTTCTTCTTGCAGCTGTGCAGAGAACCTTTGACTGTCAAAACATAAACAGAAAACATATGTACAACTTCCAACTACATATTGTGATATTCACCACAACCTCTTGAGCAGCTCTCCAGCAGCTTCCTCTGTTGTCATTTTCACAATGCTGGTGGTCTTACCTTTAGCTATGTCGCCAAAATGGTGACCACTGAACGAGAAATGTCCTGAGTTCCACACTCAACCTTTAGACTGTTATGAGTGCACCATCCAGGTGCTCCCAGTACACTGACTTAAGACAAAATGGACAGGGTGAACACACTCAGGGACTCAAAATATCATAACAGCTTATGTATGTGGCATTTTTTTGTAATTAATTCTGAATTAGGTTAGTTGTGACTGTATTCATGTAATGAATGATATTTCTGCTTTAATAACAGCAGCAGCAGTGATGTGGAGTGTCTGTTTGCTTCACTCCTGCAGATATCATCGGTTTGTCTGGTCTCATCACCCCCTCTCTGGATGAGATGATCCATGTGGCCAAAGAGATGGAGAGACTGGGGATTACAACACCACTGCTGATTGGAGGAGCCACCACATCAAAGTACACTCACTCACTCGCTCACTCACTCACTGACTCACTCACTCACTGACTCACTCACTCACTCACTCACTCGGGTTTCAAAATTCTAGCAATTTTCAAAGTTGGAAACTTTTCATAGGAATTAACAGGAATTTATGGGAATAAATGGGGAATTTACAAAATTGAAGGTTGGCCCTTAACAGTGAGCTTAAATATAGTTATTATTATTATATTTTATCATAATCCTGACTAAAACAACCAGATTTCATGCAGGTCCACTTGAATATCTGCTATTCCTATAATCACATGCACATAGCACACTGCTTACTACAGGGCTATTGAGGCCACGCCCCCTACCTGCACAGGTGATTTCTGTACCTGGACCACACTTTAGAGCCCATTGAAGCCACATTTGAGATTGTGAACTAAAAATATTGTTCAATAAAATAATTTAAACTTGATAAAGTTCTACTTACAAATAAATCAGTTGTATCATGTGATATGTTGTATTATTTCACATGGATGTCTGCTTATGACAAAACAAAATGTTTATATTTATGTTTTGATACGATAGTTGGTTTAAATTACCCCCAATTTCCAGTTAATTCCTATATATTCCCATGAAGTTTCCCATTTGGAATATTTCCAAAATGCCCCAGCTTAACTGTCCATGGAAAGTTTCTGGAAAGTTTCCAGAAATTTACTGAAAACTTCCCACGCATTTGCTACCCTAACACACAAGCCTGAGACAAGGCAGTCTGATGATGCCTGATATACTGACCAGCTGATGTGCAATCAGGTGCCCTCAGCGAATCAGACTGCTGAGAACTTGCAGCCTCACTCATAGAAAAACTACTCGCTCACCACCGCTGAAGTGGTTCTGGTTCGGCCAGTCACCAATGACAATGAATACAGATGGACCACTGATGAGGATCATCCTACTGGTTGCACAGGGCACCTGTGTGGAGGGGGGAGTCACATCTTACAGTGCTGTCTTGGTTCATTTGTGTGTTTTGTGTTTGACAGGACACACACAGCAGTGAAGATTGCCCCTCGCTACACTTCTCCTGTTGTCCATGTTCTGGACGCCTCCAGGAGTGTGGTGGTGGTAAGAATATCTGCCTGACATCACCGGAACTCTTCTCACTGCTGAGTACACACTCCAAAGCAGCCCTGTGGCCTTCAGTAGGAAGCCTGCGACAGCTGTTCTTGTAATGAAGTTTTTCAGGGCCGTTATCTCAAAATCACAAGTTAATTATCCCATTATCCAAAGAAAACAAAAGGTTGTTTTCTCCTGATAATGGGGTCATTTATCAAGTCTTTTATCACCGAGGTGCAGTCACCTGTGAATTTGCAGCCAGGATAGTAACTGGGTGGGAATGGGGACAGAAAGTTCTATCTCTATCTCCTCTGCTCTGTTTCAGTGCTGTGGACAGCATCCTGCACACACACTCTCTGTGTTAGCCTCATCATTTCGCAGCACAGACCTGCTGAGTCGTACGCTTTACAGTAATTCAAGGAGACCACCCAGATCAAGGCATCCGTCCCCTCCTTTGTCACTGTCAAAAGTAGATGATTGATATAAACCACAGCTTTGTTATCTAGAGATGATGAGGTATAAACTATCACGATGAAAAGAGCCTGGTTATGAGGTAACTTGTAAACTTGAGATAACACCATTTTAAATTTTTTTTTAAAAAATTAAATAAATAAAATGCTGTTCTGTGCTTCCAGAAAC
The DNA here is from genome assembly GCF_000972845.2 of Larimichthys crocea. Lineage (NCBI taxonomy): Eukaryota > Metazoa > Chordata > Actinopteri > Sciaenidae > Larimichthys > Larimichthys crocea. The sequence continues at coordinate 1,169,332 of NC_040026.1, forward strand.
ATTAAAGCTACATCCCATAGCTAGTCTCTTATGGCATTTGATAATCAGAGAGTTGATTTTGGCTGACGTAACCACTGACGTGTGTGTCTTGTTTTCCTGTCCGTCAGTGCTCGCAGCTCCTGGACGAGGCTGCGAGGGAAGAGTACTTTGAGGACCTGAAAGAGGAGTATGATGAGATCCGGCAGGAGCACTATGACTCCCTGAAGGTAAGACTGGCTGGTAGAAACACTCAACAAGGAAGAGGAGGTGTTACACCTCTGTGCTCTGGGTCCAGTGACCCACACAAGCAACCCTCTTTGAGATCAGTGTTTGAACCTTTACTATGTCTAAATCCAGACTGTAAGAGTCAGCAGCCTCCAGACCAATGGAAACACAACAGGGTCTCTGCACACAGCTGCAGGAGGGAAAATCCTTTCTAAGTTACTAATGTCAAATTTCAAACAGGCTCATTAACATATGTTTATTTCCAAAGTGGACTGTTAATTAAACTTGAAAGAAGAAATGAAACTTCTGTCTGACATTCCTGGTAGATTATTAAATGGATGTCACTGAAGAAGCTTTTGAAGAAACTGTCCAACAACCTACATGAAGGATACAGTTAGGTCCAAAAATATATGGACAGTGATAGAATTTTCATAATTTTGTCTCTGCACATCTCCACAATGGATTTGAAATGAAATAACTGAGATGCAGGTTAAACAAAACAAATGGAATGAAACATTTAAGAACGGAATTGGACAAATTAATATATTCATAAATCGAAATTGAACTAGGTATGTTAGTAACAGTAACAGTTATCAAGTCCTGACAGAGTGTAGATTCACATGTTTAAGGCTTTATTTCGCCAACAAAGAAAGACAGTTACCGTTTTAGCCACAAAAGACAACGCTCAGAATAAAAGGATGGACTTGCACCTTATTTGTTCAAAAAAGCCCATACAGCATCCATAGACCCCCTGGCGTCTACTTCCCTGCTTCTCTCTCTACTGCTTTGGTCCCGTGCAGTTCTATGCCCTTTGGCAATCCAAGACACGTATGGAATGGGATTGAACCGGGTAAGCGGCGGGCCGACAAGGCAAAGAAAGGGCAAGGAGCAGATGGTAGAGGGTAGAAGAGATGCTCTGTTTGCTGTGCAAATTAAGTTCATCTGCGAAAAACCCTGCTCACACTTTGCACTTGAGATGGGGACAGTGTTGACTGCGGCTATGAGGGCCTTCAGTCCATCTGGGATTAATTCTCTATTATTTTCCCTGAATTCCCTGAATGCCCTGATGACAGTCCGCGGGTCATCGATGCAAAACTGCTGGCAGAGCGCTTCCACTTCACCTTCCCCAAACAGGTCGTCTTCCTCCCGCGGCCACTATTGTGGATAAAGTACTTTTAACTCCTTGAATAGCTTGTTGTATCCTGTTTGGTCTTTTCCGTGTGATAAGAGGCGTTTCTCTAAATTTCTTGCCAGGCTCCCAAAAAACGCCCTGTGGTCCAATGTTTTGTCTGTCAACCGTCCTGCGTGCAGGGATACTCCATGGAAAGAATTCTCCTCGACCCCACTCTGGCTCAGGAAACTGTGTCGACCTGGCCACTCAGACATGGCCTCGAACACCCGGATCTGTCTGCAAATGGCTTTATGCGACATTATGATGTTACACTCTCGTTTTTGGAGCTCGAGGGACAGCTTTGACAGTTCTTGTAATGCATCATACATCAGTCCCAACTTGGTTAGAAACGCATGGGATGATAAGCACTTTGCCAGCCCATTGTAACTTTCTCTAGTTGCGCTATCACGGGTAGGATCCTGCACTGCCTGCGCAAAATGTCTGTAGAGAGCAGGATCATTTCTCCACACAGCTTTGACAGTTCTGAGACTAGATGCCACCCACCTGGTGTCCAACACGCGACCAATTTTTTAAATTAATTATTCTTTGCTATTTTTCTTTGTGACATGGAGATGGCAGATTCAATTAAATAGCTGCCGGAACACCGGATCCATTTAAATAGCTGCCGGATCCAACGTCGGAGGTTCCAGATCTTGTTCTGGCATGTTCCGGCTGAAATTAAGCCCTGGTCTTGTCTTAGTTTGTGTTTTTCTGGCTATCAACAAGTTCCATGAAACTCGTCTGTCATTCTATTCTGACATCTGTCCTTTGTCCGTGGCGTCCTCTGTAGACATAAACCTTTTGAAACAGCTCACAGCTTTTTCTAAGACTATTTTCAGCAGATGAATCCACGTTCTGTGCTCTAGTGAGTATTTCAGGTGACAGGACAATGTATGTGATAACGTTTTTGGACAGCAGTAGAGCTCTATGGCAGAGAAGAAGATATATCAGACTTTGATACACACACCATACCTATCATATCACTAGACTTCTACTTTAACACCAAGGTCATATGATGTTATTATAAACTACATTATAAATATTGTCTGTGGGCAGCACGGTGTCACCTCCCAGCAAGAAGATGCCTGGTTCAAACCTTTGGATTTTTAATAATTAGTGTAAAATCTCTCTCTGTCTCCTCAGGATCGTCGGTATCTGTCTCTGTCCCAGGCCAGAGAGAAGGCGTTACATATAGACTGGCTCTGTGCGCCCAGGCCAGGTAAGTGTCATACAGTGTGTCAATATGATATAAACATCATAGAACTTCAGTGAGGTGTCAGAGGACACGCTGGACGTAATACATGGTGTGCTCTTTGTCTTTGTGTCTCAGTGCGTCCTCAGTTCCTGGGCAGCCATGTGTTCGAGTGCTACGACCTGAAAAGTCTGGTGGACTTCATCGACTGGAAGCCTTTCTTTGATGTGTGGCAGCTGAGAGGAAAATACCCCAACAGAGGTTACCCCAAGATCTTCAACGACAAGACTGTTGGTACGAGCTGGACCACAGTCAGGGTTCTTTATAAATCCTACTCCAAACCTCCATCCTGCCACATGATGCACTTGGTTTTGTAGAAAACAGAGATGTTTTTGAAGATGATTCTTTGCTGCAGTTCATCACCTTTTATCATTATGTACGAAATTAAAAACATACAAATCTCCATTATGGGTTAAGGTTATAGAGTAGATGTTAGTCAGTGAATATGATATATAATTGAATTTAATTCATTCACATTTGATTGTGTGGAAAAAACAAAAGCGGCAGTGCCATGGCTGTCTGCCTCGTGAGTCAGGGCCACCTCGCTGAGTGACTGCGTGATGCACAGGAGTCACGCAACATCACTTTCAGTGATTGAAAATGAAATGTGGGTCAGGCCGAAGTGTGCAAATAATTCAATAACAGCCGTGTGGTAATGATGACGGAGAGTTCAGCCGCAGAGAGACTGACTGAGCCGTCTAAAAGAAAGGCCCACTTGGAAACAGTCCATTCTGTGTTTATTTAGCAATTTATAGAGATGGAGATCTTTTAAAAGAAAATGTTTATGTTGAAAAAATGAAGTAGGTATGTGTCTCATTGTATTAGTTTGCTCTCTTATGGACATGATGTTTTGACACAGTAACAGTGTAAGTTAGGAAAGAGTATTTCAGGTTTGATGCACGTGCTGTTTAAGTGCAGTGAGAACAGCAGCGACATCATTTTGAAAGCTCGTAGTGAGTGTGGAATGATTTCTTCGTGCAGGTTCGGAGGCTCGTCGAGCCTTTGACGACGCTCAGCGGCTGCTCAACCAGATGATTGACAACTGCAGTCTGAAGGGGCGGGGCCTGGTGGGATTCTGGCGCGCCCAGAGTGACGGCGATGACATCAACGTGTACAAAGATGATGTCGGAGTGCAAAGAGACACAGAGCCCATCGCCACATTCCACGGCTTAAGGCAACAGGTGAGAGTCATTAACAGCTGCAGTGCATTTCCTGCATTGCTGAGTCGTTGCCTGTCACACACAGGTACACACAGCCACTGCCAGATTTGATTTCATTATATTTGTACAATTGTGATGGAGCCAGAAGTAGAAAGCTATATATGCTGTGTGTGTGTGTGCTGCAGGTGGAGAAGGACAGCTCCAGTTCAGAGCCCTACCTGTGTGTGTCGGACTTCATCGCCCCTGTAGACAGCGGTGTGGCAGACTACATCGGCATGTTTGCTGTGGGCGTGTTTGGAGCCGAGGAGCTGAGTCAGCAGTTTCAGGCACAGGGCGATGACTACAACAGCATCATGGTCAAAGCTCTGGCTGACCGACTGGCTGAGGTACAGTACGGACGGCTTCTTAACACATCAGGGCGCCATCACAGCTGCTGTTGTAACTGCTTACTGCTGAGTGATGTTCATCGTCACTGCTGTGCGGTGTCTTTGGTTTCCGTCTCTCCTTCAGGCCTTTGCTGAGGAGCTCCACGCCCGTGTGCGTAAGGAGCTGTGGGGCTACAGCTCTGACGAGGCTCTGCAGGCCACAGACCTCCACAGAGTTCGATACCAGGGCATCAGACCTGCAGCCGGCTACCCCAGCCAGCCTGACCACACGGAGAAGACCGTCATGTGGAGCCTGGCTGAGATCCAGGAGAAGACTGGTGAGAGCACCAACCACTTCACTGTCATGACTTCACCTACATTAGAATGAGTCTCCACGTGTCTCGAATGACCGCTTATGATCAGATCTCAACACACATCATGTTAGAAATCATCCAGTTTCCATTGTTACGTGTAAACTCCATCAGTCGCTGTCCACTGCAAACCAGTACATATTACACAGGATGACAGCCAGACACATTCACATACACACTGCTAAAAGAATGCAGCCATGTGGCCTTCACCTCTGAATGTGGTCTGAGTGAGCAGATCTCAAAGAAGGTGAAAAAAGAACATTTGTGTAGCTCAGTGAGGATACAAACTGTAATTCTTCACCGTCTTTTGTATCATGTTGATGTGTGTGCTTGGCTGGGCCAGCATTAATGAGGAGGGATGTATTATGGCTGACAAACACCTTGTTTCCATTTGAAGGCGGGGTGGACAGTATACCCCCCACCCCCACCGAGCTGTCTGTTCAGCTTTCATCTGATAGCTGCATCCTGTCTGTCAGGCTGACGCTGGCTCAGCCAAGCTGCTGCCAAACTCATCATACCGCCTCAAGTGAGGAGCATTAGATTTAGTCTGGTCATCACAACACTGACAAATTCCAACGTGAACAGTTGCATATAGGTGGAGGGGTGGAGGGGTAGAGGGGCCCAGGATGTGTTGCTGGACGACATCCCAGTGTAGTCCTGATGGAAAGTGAAGGTTCATGGCGACGACACAATGTTACATCTGTATCATGACGTGAGGGGAAAACAGCATTGATTTAGTTTTTATAATCAATAACTCAGCTTAATTCATTTAGTTTTAAAGTCCAGTGTGTCAGATTTACAGAATATAATATTCATAACTGTTTTCATTAGTGTCACCATAGAATGAGCCTTTCATATTTGCACATGCTGCAGGTTTCTACTGTTTGTACTGTAGCCCAGAATGGACAAACTAAACACCAGCTCAGGTCCTTTTTCACACATTTTGCTGCCACTGAAATTTCCAATTCAGGTTTAAAACTGGAGGGTGATGTGTGGGGTTGCAATCAGTGAACATAGCACTAGATTTCACTAAATCCTACACAGTGGTCCTGTAACAATGGATCAAATGTCGGTCTCTGTGATGAACACACAGAGAATTATTACCCCACTCCTCTTCAACTCTCTAAAGCGTTGAGGTCACTCATAGGTGGACCGCGGTCCCAGTCCGGACCCAGAGCCGGAAATGATATATCATTGAGTTTTATTCAGATTATGTTTTGACCGGCGACTCTTTTCTGACAGTGTTTCTACACCGCTACTCAACACAACAGAAAAATATAGAGTGAGAAGACATGAGGACCTGAACATGAGGAAATGTTCTCTATTCAGACCTCCTGAAATCAGAATGGACTGCCCCTGTTCTCGAGCTTTTTAAGCGTCTTTCAGCCTGTTTTGGTTTGTGTCATCACCCCGCTCTCCGGCTGCAGCAGGAAGATGTTTCCGTTGCTGCTTCTGTTGCTGCTGAATCTGTAAACAGGCAACTGATTGCTAACATATTTGCCATAACAAGTTGATAAGGTGAGGGTATGCTAATGTGTTTACAGTTTGTAGCACACCAGCAGCTGTAAATAAACACTTGATAAAGCTTCCAGAGATTTGTGCTGCTGCAGCTGCAGCTCTTTAAGTCATGTGAGAAAACATGTTGATCTGTAATATGAATTCATCTTTCATGGTGTTTGTACCTTAACTTTGGAATGACATTATCTACATAAATGGAGACCTAATATTTCGTTTCATTGTAACTCTGTGTCAAACAGCAACATGACTCTTATTATATGATAGGCTAATGATTAACATGCAACAGAACAACACAACAGAACAACAACAACCGACCCTGCTTGTCAATTGAATGCCTGCTCCTCAGCTCAGTCTTGTGCTGCACGCTATCTTGTTGAATGAGCTACCAGAGGTCCTCCAAGGAAAAGCGCTAATGACCATTTGCAGGCTAGAAGGCTAATTAGCTAGTGAGCTGTAGCACATTGCACAGCTTCAAAACCAAGCTGCAAATGTCGACATCAGTTTAGAAGACAGGGATGACTGCAGCTTTTTAGCCAAGTTTATTCTCATCGATGAAACACTGGCTTAAGTGTGTGGGTTGCATGCATATGTAATAAGTGTGTGTGTGTGTGTGTGTGTGTGTGTGTAGGTATTGCTCTGACAGAATCCCTGGCCATGACGCCCGCTGCCTCTGTGTCTGGGCTTTACTTCTCCAACCCTCAGGCCTCGTACTTCGCCGTGGGAAAGATCACCAAGGAGCAGGTTCATCTCACCATCCACATCTTAAACTGCTTCAGATGTCTGTAGACAATGTTGTTCATGTTCACGAGACACTGGTACCCATTGAGAAAAATGGCACATGTAAAGTATGTTTCTGTAAATATAGTATGTTGAAGAGACATGGTATGAATTTAAAAGTTATTCCAAGCGTTCTGTTAAAAAGAAAGTATATCAAACACATGGAATAAAATATTATCCTACCACAAAATGCTTAGATAACAGAGGAGTTCCAAATATAAGCTTGGCCTGCACAGTTAAATTCAGGATAGTCAGGGTACAAAGCATCAAGGGGGGTGCCAAGTCTGAATGCTAGCTCACATTGTAAATTCAGCATAATATTTTAGATTAAAGCAGCACAAACCACATCAGTGTACAAACTGCAGACTACAACTTGCATTACCTGAGTCTGTGAACTGTTCCATTTATTAACAAGTAGGTTTCCATGGACTTTGTCTTGGTGTTTTGGTGCATGACCGATAGATCAAGTTGAAAATAAAAGTCAATAATTGCAATCATTTAATGACAATAAATAGTAGTTGAGCTGCACTGTGAATCAGTGTAATATATTGTTGGGATTGCAGTGTCTGAACACTATGGAGACTCTCAAACCAAAAGAAGGATCCAAACTGGGATTTCACTTGAAGTTGTAACAGATCTTCTGATGAAGGATTTGTAACAAAATCAAGCTGAACTTTTTTTTTCTGCTCTTCTTCAGGTGGAGGACTATTCCAGGAGGAAAGAGATGAGTGTGGAGGATGTGGAGAGATGGCTGGCTCCTGTGCTCGGTTATGACAGTGAGGAGTAGGAAGGGACTGGACCAGAGCAGGGCACAACAGACACACAATCAGGTTTATAGTCCAGTATTCCACCAAGTTTATTATCAGGTCTTATCATGTTACTTAACATGTTTTACTTTACATTTCACAATGAGACACACACGGTGCCTTTATTTAATGTAACAATATAGTTCAACATCTTTAGGAGATGTGCTTTTTCATTTTCTTTGACTGAATGAAGACGTATAGACAGAATATGAATCTCTGGAGTCAGGGTGTGGTTAGCCTAGCTTAGCATAAAGACTGGAAACAGAATCCGCAGAGCTCCGTGATTAACATGCTGTGTCTCTTTTTTTATCTGTGCACAAACAGAACTGTTGATGGACAACAGTTTATTCAGTGCATACTGTATGTATAGCATCTCTGCCTGTAATGCTGAATCTATCAGCACCTGCTTTTGGGCACAGGGGTACCTTGGTGACATCACTGTGACAAGCAGTCTCTCTGCACTGTGTGTCATAGGCTAGCTGTTTCCCTCTTCTTCCAGTCTTTATGCTAAGCTAGGGTAACCACATCCTGACAACAGCTCATGACAGGCATACATCTTTCCATCTCCTGTAGCATAGATAGTGAACGGTTCCTTTAATCCAAACAGCTTTTACTCCATAGAAAGTCAACAAATGATCAAAGAATCAGAGAAAAAGAATCTATACTTCCATTTAGTGCCAACATTTATATTTTCATTTGCAGTTTTATATTTGTTCCACTCAAAGTATTCAGTTAATCAGTATGATAAACTCCAGTATGTCTCAAATATACTGTATAATATATAATTACACTAAGCTAACAGTGAAGGTCTTACTGATTTCAAGTTTCAGATTTGTTGTATGCAGATTGTATTTATTTCAGTTTTTATTCCTGGTGTTAAAATGATAATTCTACTGTTCTTTAAATATTTTACCATCAGCAGCAGTCCATGGAGGCTGGAGTGTACTAGCTTGATAACACATTTTGAGTGTTATGTTGATAACTTAAAGGTCACATTTAAAAAATATTTTGATGATTAACTAATACAATAAGTGTTAGTAATCATCTGATAACCTTTTTACTAATACAATTTTCTTATTTGAATTTACACAATGATGTAAAAAAGATTTCTCTTTGTCTTTCTGCAGTGTTATTCCATCTCATAGCTCTGTTTAAAGAGATGCAGTCAGTGTGCCCCCTCTAAAAACAAGTGGTTCAGTCCACACAGGAGTACCCGAAGCTCTTATTGGAACCCTTGTGTCTAAACTCACGTGTGGGTTAGTTAGTTAGTTTTTATGTGGCACGTTGCTGCATTTATTTAAACTGTAGTGTGAAACAAAATGTAAACGATATATAATAAGAGACAAATAATTAGTGAAAGTTAACACCATGAAAAGCTTTTATTTTCTCATTCATTGATTTTAATGAATGTTTCATTTGAATCATTTTATTTCTGTTTTTATTCCATCATTCTGTTATCAGTCATTATAGAAACTGCTACACTTCAGCCTCCAGACATTTCAACCTACAAACACGGTTTATTCAACTGTTTACCAGTCCGATTGTTTCACCTCAATGTAATGCCTTAGAGCTTCAGTAACAGATTGGTTCATTCTGTGAATCCCAGCGTTCTATTGGCTGGTTTGTTGATGATTGCTGATTGTTCATTCATTTAGTTTCACTCTCTGAGGGGATTGTAAAAGTCTTTGTGTAGACTGAGTTTTATGTAAATACTTTCTGAGAGTGAACTTTGGACACATTTTTGGATTCATGTTTTTATTTAGTTGTTTTTTTACATTGTAAACCGTTTCAAAAGTATCACTTTTTCTTTTTTTTAACACTGTGCAGTTTTCATCAGAGCAGCATTAATGACAACGTAAACCCAATCACAGCGTACAGAAAACCTTGAAGAATTGTTACATGCAGGCAAAACCACTGTAGCATCACGTAGAGCTGTCACTTAAACTTGAACGCAGCTTGTTTCTGACATAATGAGAAACCAAACAGCTGCAGGTTAAAAAACAAACATTTTCAATCATTAAACGTGCTCAGCTGCAAAGACTTTACTGAACCTTGACAACAATTTCAGTTCACTCCCAGTGAGGTACGACTAGTTGTCCATCAACAGCCACATACTGCTCACACTTTACCAGATCAGTGTTATCAGCGTTAACGTAAATGTTTTTTAAAAAATGTCACGTTCAAATTGAAAAGGCATTTGGCTGAACTGCGTTTCACACGTGTCTTAAAGCCCTGATGTGCTGCATCTCAGTTTATATGAAACTGATAGTTTCTGAATCTGTTTTATTTTCTTACATTGAAAAAAAAATGTGGATAAATGATGGTGGTATTGCAAACACTGTAAAACTGGGGCGATAAAACAATGCTATTTTGTTAAAAATAAAAATGTATAAAACATTTTCTGTTTCTCTTTCTGAGTTTTAGCCTCTGCTCCACCTTCAAGAAAAATATTATTCTGGGACACTCCAGTGATACCTGGTCACATTCTCACTCAACCTGTGATACATTTTCTAATCTGTGCCTCTGGATGAGCTTTGTCAAGTCTGAGAAAATGAGCTCTAGTGATGTCATAGTGATGTCACCTGGGTTATCTCAGCTTGGGCTTGTTTTTTAAGAACATGGAGTTTCCAGGCAGGATGGGGCTAAAAGAGCTATTGGTTGGATTATGGGGGATTTAGGATCTTGACCCTCAGATTGTAAAAGTCTGAATATTTCAGCATGTTGGACAGATTTTAACTGTTCTGTTGTGGTGTGTGTAGGATTCAGTGGCATCCAGTGGTGGAGTTGCAGATTGAATGAATGAATGAATGAATGAATGAATGAATGAATGAATTCTTTATTGCCTCTGGGGGGATTGCAGGCAACTGAATACTCTTCCCTAACCCTCCCACTTGTGGGGGAAAACTGCAAAAAACGCAAGAGGCCCTATCTTGAGTCAGTGTTTAGTTTGTACATTCTAGGCTCCTGTAGAAACATGCTGGTTCAACATGGTGGACTCCATGAAAGAGGTCCCGCAATGTCTGTAGTTATAAACGAGTCATTCTCTAAGGTAACAACGTTACATCTTGATTTTTATTTTCAGGTTCTTCTACACTAATAAAAAACAGAGTTCTGAACTTTATTGGTAGTTCTGCAATAGTGAAAAAGTATGAATAGTGACATGAAATAGTTAGGTCAAGGCAAGTGTGTATGAAGCCTGGGTGCTCAAACAAGCCACCCGTAGTGGCCCCCACCTGTCAATCAAAGCGTCCACACTGTTAATTCTGCATAACTTTAAGCCTTAAAATAATGTGAACAGGTGAGTTGTATATAAACTCACCCTCAGTACAGTTGTCATGAACGGGGAAATTAGCTACAGAGACCAAAACAGTTTTTTGTACCAGGCTGTAAACATGTTTATTTCTGCTGTGAAGTTGGACATTTGAACATGGGGACTTATGGAGACTGACTCACTTCTGGAGCCAGCCTCAAGTGGACGTTAGAGGAACTGCAGTTTTTGGCACTTGGCTTCATTTCCCAGCCACGGAGGTTGCTGCCTGGTGTTATTTCATGTCATGATGGCTGCTGTGAAAAAAATCAGTAATCATTCTAAGAGCTAGTTATGTTAAAATAGGCTATGTTCAAAAAACATTTCATTTTATTGATAGAGAAAATATTAGGAGTAATGAAGTTTGTCTATTCTGGGTCACTGTAGAAACATGGTGCTTTTACACAGCACACTGTGGAAGAGGAGCGATTATTAATACACAAATGAAAACAGAGTTCTGAATATTAGATTTAATTTCTACTATGTTCTGTAAACTGAGCCGTTAAATCTGAAGCACTGGACTTTCATATGAATAATCAACAGAAATAATAACAAAAGAGACTTTTTGATGTCTTAAGTCAAATGAAGGCTTTGGCCTGGTGACTTGATATCATTATAATTAGCTTCATTTACTCATCATTGTGTTCATGGGGGAATGAGCTTCCGTACAAACCGGCCGAGAGAGGGGGCACACCGCCCGACAAACTGCACACACACACACACACACACACACACACACACACACACGCTCACACCTGTGCAGCTCCTCCCTCGGTGAGCGCGCGCCATCCAATGAGAGGCGAGTCCCCCCGTGCGTTGGCTTCTGCCGTCTCAAACACGCACACACCGCCACACGCGCACACCCAGCCCGTACTCCACACGCAGATACGGCACGAGCATCTCCGCGTGAAGGCTAACCATGGCTGAAGGAGGAGAAGGCGAGGATGAAATCCAGTTCCTGCGGACTGTAAGTCCTCTTTCTGCTGCTCTGAAGCCCAGTGTCCGCTGTGTGCGGGGGGCTACTGCGTCTTTCTGCTCGGCTCTGTGTGTGTGTGTGTGTGTGTGTGTGTGTGTGTGTGTGTGTGGGCAGGGAGTTTACCGCATTAAGGTTGACAGCTCCTCGAGATACTAGTCGTCGGTCAGTGAGCCCGCATCATGCTGACAGAGTGAGCGGATGCAGAGGTGTGAAAACACGATGACAGGCGGAGAAAGACGAGGAGGAGAGGAGGAGAGGAGGAGAGGAGGAGGGAGGTGTTGGTTGTAGCCCGGGTAGCTTGTCATTGTCTCATAAAGAGGAGTTGAGCAGCATGCAGACTGTGTGTAGTCGCAGGTTGTGTGTGTGTGTGTGTTGGGTGGAAGCGGGGCGCAGTGCGGTGCAGACTGGCAGCATGAAGCCTGCTGCATCTGCTTCACCTCACTTCAATTAGCCCTCTACACTGAAGCAATGCCACGGTGTGTGTGTGTGTGTGTGTGTGTGTGTGGTCAGTTCATGTTTGCCACATAATGAAGTCAAATCATTGCTTTCCTGAAGTCACACGTGAATTATCACACGTGAATTGACTGCACCCAGTGTTTTCCAAGCTTGTAATTGTTAGAATATTAAAATGTACAAATGATATTCTGTATGTTCATGTTCTGTTTTCCTGTCAGAGCTGAGAGCAGTCCGTTGTTGTCAGTGCACTTTGTCTTGTTTTGTCAGTAAAACAAAGGTTACTGCAATGCTGTTAAAATCCTTGACTTGATTCTTGAAAATCCTTGGAACAAGGTGAAACTGTTGGAATAAAATGTTTGTAATTTTGGGGGAATGGCTGCTGTGTAACATTCATGCAGACTGCATTTTACAGCTGCACCATCGGTAATGGCTCCAGTAAGACAGAGATCAGAGACTCTGCGGCTCCCTTCAGCTCCACAGAGGAGTTTTAGTATCATTGTTTTGGTTTCATGCCCTTAACCTTGTTTAGCTCCAGTCCTCGCTGCTCTGATCAGCCCGAGGGCTTGAACTATGATACAACATCACCAGGCTTTCTTTGTGTTAGCCGGCTCCATAAACACTGAAACGTCACTCAGAGATCAGAGTATCACAGCGGTCAACTTTCTCTGCTGACAGGGCTTCAGTCTCTGTGTGCTCCCATAGAAACTGGGAGTTTGGTGCATCATCTGACTCTCCATCCACCCAAAACAGACCAATCACGGGCCAGCTACAGAATGGAGATTGTGGAATTCGCTTTAATTTTTTGGACAAATCAAAGAGAAATGCATTCTGTTATATATTTTTTGTGATAAATAAATCAGTCAATTATTATAGCAGTATTACAGCTGCAGGACCAGAAGTGTGAAATGGACCTGACAGCATCCTCAGTACCAAACAGAAAAACATCCTCCATGTAGCTGCACCCTCCTTCTTTTTATATATGCAGCATTTAGACTGTTAATATACTGAGAGCAAAAAGGAAATTACACCATCTCTGAACATAATCCAGGCAGCGATTATGTTACCACCAACATGTTACAGTAGTAATAATAATAATAATAATAATAATAACAATAATTGTTATTAGTAGTAGTAGTAATAAAGTATTTCTAGGAGACTAGGAGGAGTTTAAAAACCACAGTGCGATGCAGCAGTTCCAGTGTGACTGTAATTAATACACAGCTACATGGTGAACACAGCTGAGCGTTTAGCAGCTTAAGAGACAGATACTTGTCTCAGGAGTTGGTGGAGACCAAACTCGAGCTAAAAGAGAGAGACCGTTGGGTTTACTGATTCTCATCAGTTCAAACAGAACACCAAATGAATGGTATCATGCTTTCTGTCGGTTATATACAATCATTGTAAGCAATTATTTGGCATTAAACGTGTGGGGTCTTCTTTTTAAAAATCTTTTTCAAAAAAGATTTTAATGCAGCTGTGAAGTTTGAATTATTGTTATTGGATGATGGCAACTGACAACTATTGAAGTCAGGTCAAAAATAGTTTGGTTGTGTACAAATGTGTACATTTTCTAATTCCCTTATTCTTCTATGATATCAAAGTGAATCTCTCTGGGTAGGATGAATGACTAACAGGGAATATAATCAACAGATAAGAAAAAAAGAAAATCATGTTAATAAAAGTCTGACACATCAATTTTACATTACCAGACACTTTCTAAACCAGGCTGGAAAAAAACCTCATTGGCAAACAGTATTTATTTATTTATTTATTTTTATTTTTTTAATGGAACGTTTTCACAGAGAAACACAAAGACAGCCAAGACTTCTCCATATAAATTTTATATTTAAATATATAATGGCTCTAAAAACAAAGACAAAGCATCCAGTTTGTGTTCCAGTCCTCACCTGTGTCCATGAGTTCTGATTCTATCAGCCGAGTTTCCTTCACAGGGTGGGTGTGTGTGTGTGTGTGGTGTGTGTGTGTGTGCGTGCGTGCGTGCGTGTGTGTGTGTGCTCAGACATTAAGGATCTCATTTGTTGATGTAGTTAGTTTTTTTTTTATCAGGATGCTTATCAGATGCCTCCTTGTGGGTACGTCTGACCGGGAGGGGCACACCCAGAAAATACTGGTGGATCCAGATAAAGAGCAGAAAGAAAGCAGTGATTTCACAAACACAGCCTCTGAATAGATGTCTGGATTTCTGTACGTGACTGTGAGCTGAGGACAGAACTGCTGCAGTGAAGGTTCACGGTTACAGACCGGCTCCCAACAGGCCACCAGTCACTGCGCAGCATGTGGTCGCCTCTGAGCCACGGTATGCAGTGTGATGTGCTGCTCTGTTGGCAAAGCCTGCCATCGAGCCTAATTCCTGTACATGAAGGTTTGAGTCCACATTCATAAAAAGAAAATGTGACATTCTGACAGATATATTACTTTTTATGAAATACAGTATGTCTGCTAAACATCAACACATGCAAATCAGGGGGAATGTGTTTTCTTTTCTAATATTATTCCAGCAGAATTCATCTGGAAACATCAATATAATGACTTCTTTTTCTAAATGATCTGTTCATGGCTGAGAAAGCTTCAGAGCCCTCCAGATGTAAACATAATGAGCCATTTATTTCCCCTGGACACTTTTATCAGGTACAACTAATAATAAATGTGAAATGCATCAGAGCCGAAACAATTAACCAAATGAAATGATTTGTTAATTGTCAGAAAATTCTTTGGCAACAGTTTTGATGATCAGTTTTTGCAGCCAGAGCTAAAACAGCATACTTAATTAATACATACATAACATCAACGATGATCTGTAAACCAGCCGTGTGGATACGGTATGGAGGATATGCATTTACATACAGGCTCTGTACTGACACTGTAATGACTAATCATCCAGCAGATCAATATATAATAGGAGATGCTGGATGTGGAGTCTGAGCTCTGTTAACACCTTTTATCCTCGCTGACATGTCAGGGTCACATTGAGAAAACAATCAGATGTAGCAGTCCAACATGTCACAGAGACATTCAATACTGAAAGATACTGAGCTAATTATTTATATATGACCTCCTCATTTTGCACAAATATTATGGCAAGTTCAACAAAGAATGTGAATGAACTGAATGAATTGAATGTGCACTAATATAATGAGCCTAAAGACACTGTGACATATGTCCAAAGATGATATATTCTTTGATAGTTTCTGATAAGTTATTGAATCATTTTTCTATGTCTGGAATATCTCAATAATTTCATGTCAGTCAACATCACAGTTTAATTAAGTCACTTTATGTTCAGCTTTAAACTCCCTGATAAAAGAAAAAAAAATCTTTGCAGGTACATTAGTTACTTGACCACTCTTCAGTCATGTCAGCACCGCGTCCTTTTCCGTTAAAAACACAGCATGTGTGGGTTGTCCAGTCACTGTGGAAAAAGCGGACAGTGCTTTGATGCAGGGTTGATGCTCCTTCCGGGAGATGGTTCTAATTTCTGCTGTTTCAGGCCATGTCCGTGCACTCTGTCTGCTCCGTTGGACAACGATGCTTCAGGTGGTAAACTGAGCGTCTTTGTTTCCTCTGGTGTTGGCTTCGTTGAGAACTCACAGTACATCGCTAATCTGTTTTGTGTCAGTTGCCCAGCCCACATTAAAACAGTCTCAACAACTTGAGTAGTCAAAGTTTCACCACACCACCATTATCTTGTTGCCTCCCCTATCCAGATCAGATCAGATTTGCTTCCAAGTTTCCACCCAATGAACATCTACTTATACTGTTCTTATTGGTATGCTGATGCAGTGTTAGAGTGTCAGTACAGTGTGTTTTTCTCTGAGTGGCACTGACATTGAATAAAATGATGGATCGGCACCTCAGAACTTGGGATGTGAGGGCCACTTCACAGGCACTGAACCCAGAGAAGGCACCGGAGACTCGGCTTCATATAATACTTCATTAGGTGCAAGCGACTTAACGTTTGGACGTACACTGCATCTTCATCACAGTCAAACGGAATTGGCAGAGACGAGAGCAAAAGGCAGTAGCATAGCAACACTCATTCAACAAGACAGCACAATACAGTGTTGCAGCGCAGACCGGAAAACTGTGAACTACTGCAAACTGAAACCATATGAAGAGAGAGAACGTCATCAGTGTCATGAAAAGAAATACACTCCTGTGCAGTCTTAGTAAGACACTGGTGTTGGAAGGGGACAGAGCTGTAACCTGGACAGGTTATCCAAGATTAATATGCATAATCAGAAATCCCTGATTAAACATAAATACAGGTTTCTCCTGTAACCAGTTTGGAGTTAATAAATCCAGTTGTACAGTCTGTTTGTATATCAATGCTTTGATGCTGACTACCTGTCACCAGCTCTGTCATTGATCTATAGCTGTAGAACTATAGCTGCAGAGCTGTTTTCTCCATCTGCTTGAAAATGGCTCATGATAGGTCTGTCAATATCAGTCTGACTGCACATAAAGTCCTCTAAAGTCCTGATTTCTGGTGTTTTAGGAAGCTTTCACACCAGAGCTGTTTGGTCCGCTTTAAACGGACCAGAGTTGGTTTCTTCAGATAATGTGCTTCATTTGAGCATGTGTGAAAGCTCATCCAAACTCTGGTGCGGACCAAACAAGCGAACTCTGGTCCCCTTTAGGGCTGCCACAAACGATTATTTTGATAGTCAACTAATCACCGATTGTTTTTTCGATTAGTCGACTAATCAGATCATGCGTAAATTCACTGTCCCGGAAATGGATGGGTGGGTGGGCGCTGTAAACCTCGTGGACGGAGCCGTGAGCCACCTTCGCCCCAGAGTCTTTCCATGCCGACCCAGAGCCACCGTGGAGGAAATGCGCCCAGCGGAGGCGGAGGGGATCCTCCCGCACCGTGCGGCCGTCCCTGACCCACCAAGTTGAAACCCCCGGGCAGACTGCGCGGAAGTTGCGGAAAAATCGCGGTGATTGGTTAAAATTACAACACCGCCCTGAATTCATGGGGATTCACTGAAGTTGCGTTGAAGTTGCAAATCGCAACATCGTGAATTCCTGGAGGGTCTGTGTTATGGTATCATTTACGGTACAGTCAGGCCTGACGCAGATTAACACTACTGCGCATGTGTGTTGGTGTGTGTGTGTGTATGTGACAGGAAGGCAGACTCGGCAGTGGAAGCTGCAGCTGCAGTTTCGAGAGAAAAGCAAAGTAAAAAAAAACAAACGATGCGTCGACTACTAAATGAGTTGTCGACGATTTTGTTCGTTGACATAATCGTGACTAATCGTGGCAGCCCTAGTCCCCTTGTAAACGTGGGTCTCTGTTCACTTGCAAGTGAACCCTGGTGTGGTTCACTTACAGTAGGAAAAGCAAACGGCTACGACTATGCAGCGAACCAAAGAGAGGCGTCTGTGTAACCACAGCAGCACATCGCATTCTCTCACTCTTGACTGTCTTCTTCGGTACTGCTGCATTCGTGTTGTACAGAGCAACATGCTGGATAGTTGCTTATACTGGGCAGCTTCTTGTGAAAAACCAATTAGAACCACCACCAAAGTACAAACAGAAACCACAAGACTGCATAACTTTGGTGTTGCTCCATTGTTTGTTTTTGTTGTGAAGGAGATGGATTTCCATTCTCGTCTCCTGTCCAACTGATGTCAGTGCTTGTTTCAGGCAGTACTGCATCCAAAAACTGTATTCCCAGTTTATTCCCATTTATTCCTATATATTAATGGAAATTTTCCAACTTTGATTTTTGCAACCCTAATCATACATGCCCACCCATAATGCACTGTATCATGTCCCTGATTTCCTGACATTTTTTATACTTTGGCTTTTATGCTTTATGATTGAATGTTCCTTTTTTGGATGCTAAGTCTTAAAATATTTCTTTAAATTGAATTAATATATATTATTATTAGAAATATGTGCTATGCATATAATGGCTTAGTTTTAAATAATAGCCAGGTGAAAGTTTAGTATGACACAAACATTTATTTTTATGGCTAACATGACATTCAGTTTGATGTCCATATCCGCAGCACACAGTCGTATTATACTTACCACTCTGCTGCTACAATCATTTGAATTTTTCATGCAGCTTTTTTTTTTCACGTTTCTCAATCACCATGAAGTTACTGTTATTAATGTATTTATTTATTTATTTATTTTCCAGATCAATAAGGTAGATTAAATGTCTTGAAATAGTGGTCGATATGTTAGCAGACACCAAAGTGATGTCTTCAAACAGTCGAGATAGAACAATCCTCATTCTCATATTTAAAAAGCTGGAACTTGGTAATATTTTTGCTTGACAGGAAACCCAAGTGGTTGATTGAATAATTAATTCACTAATTGATGAGTTGATTCCACTGTAGTGGAAATGTGTATTATACTGAAGTTATGGAGAGAGCAGGTAAACATGGAGGGAATGAAGAGCAGGTTAGAGTCAGGGAAGGTTCTTATTTGATTTGAGAGAATTATCATTTTAAATCTTGTATAAGCCTGTTTCTAATAACGGATTCACTGTGCAGAGGAGGTAAGTCAGTTGCTGGTGCAGGTACAGTAACCACCATCAATACAACCAGCTCTGCATTTTGCCGTGGTTAGAAACTCTCAATACTCCACTGGCAACACCAGTGCTGTTCACATTGATAATAATACAGTATATATCCATCCATGCATTCACTGCTGACCAACAACAATGAGGTGAACTTCACAAACACAACAACAATCACGTTATTGCAAAGTCAGCTCCTGAGGTCACAGGTTATGAGGAAGATGCTGCATTTGCAGTCCTGCTGCATCTTCGGCTGCCCATCCTCCAATCAGATCTCCAGATTGTGTTTGAAAGTGATTCCATTGCTCTGGATGTGACGTTGTTGTTGCGTGTTGTGGATCAAGTGACTCAAAAGACACTTTGAACTCTGTGATTGTAATCACATTTCAAACCACCTCCAAATGTAGTTTGGATCCGATTTGCAAAAATCACATTTCACGTGTTTTTCTGATGTTCAAACAAAAAACTATCTGGATACAGTCTGGATAAGACAAACCTAATTTTAGCTGGCAGTCTGAACAACGCCTTAGGTTTTCCCTTGGGATCAGGCTCTACACTCTGCACTGTTTCCAGGTGGATCTTAATGGAACCAAACTCCTCTGTGATCAGAATCAGTACTATGTTAAAGTGTGATGAAGGTTCTTGGTTATCAGTAGTTCATGGTACATGAACAAGCCACGCAGCTCCTTCTTTTTAATTATCCTAACCTTCTCACACTTCCAGTAATGCAGCTGTCTGTCAACAACTGTTTCCTCCTGCCGATAACGTTTACCTCTGCCGCCTCTACATCTCCCTAAAGAATAATAGCTATTGCAGATTTACACGTAGGCTTTTTGTTTCATTTCTTTCTGTCTAGCTCCCGCTCCCTTCTGCCTCCTCTCCTCCCCTCATGTTCCATCCCTACCTTTCATCTTCCTCCACTCCCCCCCTCCCTCTAATCCTGCAGCACTCCCCGCTAAGTGCACTTTGAATGCAGATCAATACATGGTTACTGGTGACTGCTGATGTCTTAGCACAAAGCAAACAGCGTGGCATTAGTCGTGTGTTTGTGTTCATTTAATCTCTGTTACAGAGAAATGTAGAGTGTAAAAATGGGCAGAGTGCTGAATTCCAATAGAGAACCAGTACAGGCCAATTAAAAGAACACTCCACCTATAATATATCAAACACTGTGGCCCCTTAAATAAGCTGAAATAATATTTCACAATAACTGTAACATCTGGCAGCAGGAATCAACTTTCACATGAGAATGCTGAAAATGAAAAATCTAAATATGTTGATGGTCCATTCCCTCTATAACGAAGTGGTTAAGCTTTGGTCCGGTTTGGTTATGGTTACAGAAACATTGTGATTTGGTTTGTTAAAGTTCTCATGGTTACCATAATAAACACCTGGTAAAGGTAAGGGAACTATTCAGTTCAGTTTTTGTTTACAAAGTGGCAAATCATAACAGAGGTTATGTCATGACACTCTCCAAACAAAGCCGAGCGGCAAAGCTCTCAATTTTTCAGTCCACCTACGGTCATGAGGTTTGGGTAGTGACTGATCGTGGATACAAGCGGCTGAAATGAGCTTCAGGATCCCCAGGAGGAGCTGGAATGTGTTGCTGCGGGGAATCAATAGTTTGACTTTTCACTGGATTTCTGATTTAGTTGCATAAAACCAGAGATAATGAGCTTCTAAAATCAATGAAAAAATATGTTTCCCCTTTAAAAAAAAAAACAAAAACATTTGATCAGCAACACAGCTGTTACGGCCTCATAAAATTAAATTAACACTTATAACATATAAAGGACCCCCACACAAAAGTGTGCAAAATAAAAGATTCTTTATTGATAAATTGAGAAGAAAAGAAAAAGGAAAAAAAAAAACCTATTAAGGAATGAACCAAAAAGAGATGGAGACCCCAGCCAAAAGAAACAAGAGAGGGGGAAACACAGGGCCAGCCACGCTGTGGGCCGTCGCGCCCTGCACTTCCCACTAACTATGGAAAAACAGGCCTAAGCTAACATAAAACGAAAAACTGGACTACCGGAGGTCTCCAACTCAAACTAAAATAACAAACTAAAATAAGAAAACTCTGCCATCACAGACAGAGGGAAAAAGAAAAAAGGGTTGGAGGAATGAACAACGAGGGAGGACAGGAGGGAGAACAGCAGCTCCCCAAAAAAAGAAACACTCCCAGGTGTGGAACACTCCCACTACCTGGCCACACATAACACAGCACACAGTTGAAATAAGCATTACAAAAGTGACTTCATTATTGGTCAGGTTTGGGTTTAGACACAAAAACTACTGGGTTAGGTTTAGGGAATGATGATTGCTTAGTTGCATTAATAATTTCATACGGCCTGTGAGATATTTTCATACGTCAATTATTAATGGCCCGCCGATAAATCGCACTCCACCGCTCATACTACAAATCCCACAATGCACTTCAACAGCCGCCACACAGGTGCCTCCCGCTGCTTTGGTTGTTATTTGACACAGCAGTCACTCAGCGGATGAACGCACAGCGACATTAAAGCCCCCAGAAAATGGCCAAACCAAAATCTTTGAGAACAGGGGCTTTCAAAGCAGGTGGAGGCTCCTGCCAAGGCACACAGGCTTACCGACACAGGATAAACGTGTGTGCCCTGTTTGTGGAGCTAATGTGTCTGTACTATGATGCGCTAATGTCCCCCCTTCCCCGGCTCGTGACGTAGTTCCAGTCTTCAGTCTTCAAACATTCATAGGAAACCTGATGACGCTGTAATAGCTCTGTAATAGACAGTAATGACTGTTAGAGGTGCTTGTCAGGGGAAATACAGGTTGTATTAGGGACTGGAGTTAATGACATCTTCTCATCACTACAGATGATGATTTTTGCTTTCAGTCTGCTGCACAGGGATACTTTCCTCTGTCCTGGGTCCTTCACTTTATCAAGCACCCACCTCAAACCTGATGATAAAAGAAAGCCGGTCTCTTGTCGGCCTGACCCTCAGGAATCAGGTTACTGCTGAAAGCAGTGAATAATCTAATTTTACAAGTGGCTGTAACCACTGTCGGCGTGATTCGCTGCTTTTAGAATAGCACAGAGCGTAGATATGTGGCTCAGAGTTCAGACTGTGTTCAGGAGCAGCCATGCAAAACTTGTTTGTGTTAGTATAAAACTTACTGTACCCATTCTGCCAGTTCAGCACTGTCCTAAATTCATCAAGGGAGCTCAGTTCCCCATGTAAGGACATGCTGACCGGCCTGTGGAGCAAAACAAGTTTATTAACATACACTGCTGACCCAGTATACCCACATAAAACATAAATGAAAAGTATGACAAGAGTGCTGCTTATAAAAGCTGCATGTACTGAGAGAAGGAGAACGCAAAGCATGGAAATATAGACTGTGGCTAAATGTCAATCCAATGAATTACCTGTGCTGATGCCAGGTCAGGTAATCCAGATCAGTGCATTACTCCATGAGACAGACACCTGACACAAACTCACCATAACACAAGAAAACAGTGGCAGCATGGCATTCATCCACATTAAGACAGATGCCGTAACATAAAGTGGTAACAAAATCCATTCATAGTAAAAGACACATAATGTTTGTATCAAAAGCATCAGTTGTAACCCAGGTAGCATGGCAACATTGATTCAATGACGAAATTACGTCAGAATCATTGTTTTTGTTGAGGTTAAATATTCAAGGCTAGATAACATTGAATCAATGTTGATAATTCTTTTTCAGTGTAGAGAAGAGAAATATTGAATCAATGTTGTCTCAATGATAAAACAGCGATTGATTTGAAGTTGAACTAACATTGATTTTTATGTCTGTCTTGATCTATTTTGCATCATTAAAATAACATTCTTTCAGGGTGCAAACCTGGTATAAAATCAATGTAATATTTCAATGTTGAGCAACGTTGATTCATTGACAGTTTTGCTGATGCATTGATACATTGATTCAGTGTTGATTCAATGTTGATCTGCCATCTGGGAAGTTACACTGGTACAGACTTACTTTTGCAAACTGTTCCAATAACATCTTGAATAACAGAGTGAAAGTCTCTGCAGTATTTTTGGCTAAGGTCACAGGATCACTCCAAACAGATGAAACAGTTTGTATGTGTGACTTTCATATCAACAAAGATTTGAGATGTAAGGGAGCATTTTCAGGAAGTGGACCGTGGTAATATAGTGCGGCGAGCTGTGGTTTTGAACAGTGTTTTATTCACAGCAACACGCAGAGAATCAGTTTAGACCAGAACAAAAGCTAGAAGATACACGTGTCCCATCTGTGAGGGTTTCCACCAGCTGCAGAGCCAACTATTACACACACACACACACACTATGGCTTTATATAGCCCTTTTATCATCATTAATTCATCACATGTACCTGTGCACCATCATGGCAGTGACATCATCACAATAAAGGTTCAGCTGAAAAGAACATAAACACAGAGAAATCAAATGACGCCTTTTGGTGTGAATCAAAATATTAGATGAGCCTTTAAAGCCACGTAGCAACATTTTATTTCACCAAACTCTCTCTAGTAATGAAAAGATTTACTTGTGTCTGGCAGCTTCTTGCTTGCAAATTTTTCTCTTAGTTTCTTCTATCAATGCCTCTTCAGTCTTTTCTCCTCTGACATTATGTCCATGAAGTGCTGTTGAGCCCAGTTATGTTGCCCACTCACCTGGTTCTGGTTCGGGCACGACACTGGCTCTCCTCCCCATCAGCATTCGACCCAAACCATGGGCCTGATAACCTCCTCTTCTTCCCCATGGTCCAAAACGCTTGTGGTACAAACACTAAACCATACAGAAGTGTGGAATGAATTATGAGGAGTGACATGCTGTGGATTAGTAGCAGCAAAAAGTCAAAAACAAGGAATAGTAACACAAAAGACAACATACAATTAAGACAATTAAGCGCTTTAATTAGGTTTATAAATACCTGTTGGCATAGATAACACATTAGTTTCTGTGTTTGATCTGATTCCCATATTTAAACGTGTACATAAACATGTCTGCCTGATCTGAAATTCAGTGATCAAAAAGCAGTTTATATGTGGCTTTTGTGCTCAGTGCTGTTTAGACGTTGGTGATGGTGTAAGTGTGGTCTATCTTCTGATCGCTTCAGTAAACAAAATGCTGGAGGATAAATATGAACACAATAGTGCTCAGTGTTTCCCTTTCAATCCAAAGAAAACAATATTCAGGGAGGTCTCATGGACTCGTGTGGAAGTCATCCTGTGTGGTGCAGTGTGGGGTGAGGGGGTGTTGCATTAGCAGGAGAAATGGCAGTGGAAAAAGCAATAGTTCTCCATCAGCTGTCAGCACAGCACACACACATTCACACACTAAGAAACTGATGAGCCCTTTTTCTCGATATGAAAGTTTAATGACTTCCCTCCTAGTTTCATAAATGTTATGTCCTCTCTCTGAGCCACACAATTCCCTGACTATCCATCAACCACGTGCTCGGCTCTGTGTGGGTGTGTTTCAGCTGATCAGGAATGCAGTCGGTGTGTGTGTGATCGGGTTAGACGGGGCGCAGTGCACCATCCTTTTGGCTTTAAGGTCAGGCGTACCAGTGAAAGAAGCAATCAGTCAGGCAAATCACTGTCCCTCAGTACGCCTGAGCCTTTTTCAGACATGGATGTCATGGGCAGGGGAGGTGGCGTCTTGTCGTTCAGACAGAGGTGACTGTTACATAAAAATTTCCTATCAGCCTTATTAACATATGGCAGCATGTTGACCCAATGTGTCACATGCTTCTGTCATATTTGGCGCCTGGTGTGTGAGTGAGAGCAGAGGTGGGTTACACTGTGATGAGAGAGGTGTGGTGCTATTCTGCATGATTTCTTTGCTTTAGGGTCTTCACTGTCATGATAGGGATGAATTCTGTGTTTTGTTCTCTCTCAGGCTGCATCACTGATGGATTCTCAAACCTCCTTCGCTGTTGAAGCATTAATTAATGAACACTGTAAGCACAAGCGACATTCCTTGTCAAAGTGAATCCACCAATCAGTTTCATCATTTAATGTTGTGAGAGAGTTCTGCTGCGCGATTTATCCAACAGTGACTAAACACAGAGTGACAGGGCATTAAGCTGGGGCTCACGTGCTCTGTGTGTCCTCATGGATTGGGTGAAGATTACACTGGAAATACTATTGGTCCCATTTTGAGTTGCAAAGGGGAAACTTTCCATGGGAAGTTAAGCTTGAGAATTTGGGGAACATTCCAAATTGGAAACTCCATGGGAATTATGGAAATTTATGGGAATTAACTGTAAATTGGGGGTAATTTAAACAAACTGCATCATATGCAAACATAAATCTAAATATTTTGTTTTGTCATAAGCAGACATGCAAAATTACAATAAAAAAACATTTCAACAGATTTATTTGCAAGTAGAACTTTATGAAGTTATTTTATTGAACAATATTATGTAGTTCACAAGCTCAAATGTGTGTCTTCAATAGTCTCTGTGTGCTCTGGGCTCTAAAGTGTAGTCCAGGTACAGAAATCACCTGTGCAGGTAGGGGGCGTGGCCTCAATAGCCCTGCAGTAAGCAGTGTGCTAAGGGTACTTGCATAAAATCTGGTTGTTTTAGTCAAGATTATGTTAAAATATGTATTCCCAACTATATTTAAGTTCACTGTTAACCTTCAATTTTGTAAATTTCCGGTTTATTCCCATTATTTCCATAAATTCACGTTGATTTCCATGGAAAGTTTTCAACTTTGAAAATTCCCAGAATTTTGCAACCCTAGTTATTATTACCATTGCTGTATGACAGTTTGTAGAGCCCTCCTTCCAGGTCACACCTCGACACACGTTTTTAAGAACTCATTATTAGCAACAGTTTTCTGATTACTGCATGACTGAGACTATTACATACACGTGAGCAGGGTGCTAAATGAAAATAAAAGAATAAAAGATTAATTTAAAGGGATGCACATCTGAAAGGGGCTTTAGTGTAGCTGTTGTCAGCATAAAGAATGGAGTGTTTGTGGTGCTGGCCGCCGCCATGTTGGCTGTCCTGCCTCTTCTGCCTCCCAGCTGGTGGACCTGAGGCGGGATGAATGACACCTGGGTGTATAAACAAACAATCTGAGGAGGTTGGTGCTCGAGTCTGATCATCAGTGGGTGAAAAGAAAACTCAAGATACGGGTGCTTCTTCAGTTGTAGTTGGATGGATGGAGTTTGTTAAAACATTGCTGTCCTTGAGGGGAAATTTGTCATCATGACTGACACCAGTGTGGTAACATGTTGTCTTATGATACTGAAGCAGTGGTGTATCATTCCTTCCCTGCAGACATTTCGGAAATGTTTTTCCTTCTCACAGTTTGCTGACAGTTAAATGATGGTGTGTGATTTGCTGTGTGCGTGTGTGTGAGTGTGTGTGCGCGCTTAAAAAAGCTGAGACTGTATATCTCTGTATAACTCTTCACAGGGCAGAGAATAAACACAGGCATTGTTTGATTTTTTTCCCTTTTGAAAAGCAAAAAATAACTCCTTTTAGCTATTTCTGGATCTGTTTACCTTCTCAGGTCCACACACTGTGTGTAGATGACTGTCTCCAGATATACTGCGCATCACAGAACCTCCTGTGTGCCGTCAACTGTATTATAATGGGAGTCACCTGTGATTTCCTGTGCTGTAAATGCTGCAGTTCTCAGGTCACCGACTAAAGTGATATGTTGTCACTGAAAGCTGAATGCTCTGGTGTACTGAGGCCCAGGACTTGTTAATAGAGACAGGACATGTCCCTGCTCTGATAACAGAGATTTTGTTTCCTGTAAGAGAGAGTGAAGTCGACAGTTGTTGTACATGGTAAATTCAGAATAATGCACAGTTAACGTGCTAGTTAGATTACCACTGTTGTTAACTAGCAGTCTGTTAGCTGTACACGTTAGGTGGTGGTGATGGTTAGCAGTGAATACAGCTTGCTTTAAAGATTGTGATGAGTGTGTGGAGGCGGATAAAGAGGAGGTGGTTCTAGGACACAGGAACACACTGTTGAGGCCTCTCTTAAACCACTGATGGTGGCCTGAGTGGGTCATTCAGATGAACTGCCTATCAGGCCAGCTGGGACAGCCACTGTAGATTAACCTGAGCAGATACAATGTAGATATAAGGCTGGGTCATGCTGCTGAGTTTCTGTTCTTTGCTTGGGGCAGGAGGGTGCCCAGCTGTCAGAAGACTTATGACTTAAAGATTTATGACTGCACAGCCTGATAAAGGGTCAAAACATCATTTAAAATGAATGCTGGGCTTCCATGGGAATATCACCCAGCATTTGGCTGGTTTGACTGTGTATTCAGGGCTCAACAATAAGGATTGCATGATTGTCTGGAGCAAGTAAAACACCAAGTTTGACTAGTAAATCTAGCAACTCCCTTGCCTGATGGGCCGTGTGGTAAAAAGAGAAATTCTTGGAAACTTTCCATGGGAATTTATGGGAATTTATAGGAATAAACAGGAACAAACGGAGGTTGGCCCTTAACAGGGAACTTAAATATAGTTTTGGAAAATATATTTATATATATATATTTATAATATATATATTTTAGCATAATCTTGACTAAAACAACCAGATTTCATGCAGGTACACTTATCTGCTATTCCTCAGTCACATGCACATAGCACACTGCTTACTGTAGGTCTATTGAGGCCACGCCCCCTACCTGCACAGGTGATTTCTGTACTTAAATTACCCCCAGTTTCCAGTTAATTCCCATAAATGTCCATAATTCCAATGGCGTTTCCGATCTGGAATATTTCCAAAATTCCCAAGATTATCTTCCCATGGGAAGTTTCCGCCCCTTTGCAACCCTAGGTAAAAACCAGAGACTGACTTGGCAGCAGCATTTAACATTGCCATGACAACAATGTCCATGATAGGAAAACATCCCACATTATAACCTCATTCATCCAGATTGACCTGTTGTATGAAGCCCTGTGATAGACGATGTGCTGCGGGCAAGCTTTGATTTTGAAACATCTGCAGGAAGTCTTGAGTTTCATTGACTGGAGCTCATCATAAAAACAAAAATTAAAAATAATTAGTGAACGACAACGTAAGGCAGTGATGACTCGACAGGTAAAATGGAGGAAGCGTTGATTTGGCACCAACAACAAATTAAAACATCTGATTGATCAGATCTGTAAACAGGGAGACACACGCACACGCACACACACACACACACACACACACACACACACACACACACACACACACACAGATTGACTGCTCTTCCTCAGGTCTGGTCAGACTCAATTAAACAGCATATGCCACTGCTGAATAATTCAAAAGCAGCGGTGAGGCTGATTGGTGGATTCATAATTAATGTTTGACAACATATTGGTCAGTGCACTTCTGTGAGTTAGGGTCCGTGTGTGTCTCTCTGGTCATTAAAGTGTGTGTATGCTGGCAGGTGAGCAGCTGAGTTTGCCTTTGGTGTTTCACACGACGATGAAAACAGTGTCATGGACTCAAACATCAGTTTTGGTGTTTTCGTGGGATTTCACAGCTGGACCCAGCTCAGAGTTGTGTCAGATATGTGTTGAATTAAATATTCATTTCATTTCATTTCTTTATGTGGACTATGAAGCAACACTTCAGATTCTGAATGGTGTTCAGCAGGACGTTCAGTGTGATTCATATAAACAATCACAGTCAACCCTCTGAGCTAATGTGTGCTAACTACACTAATGATGGATCGTAAACAGACTCAAAGACTAAAAGCTGCAGTGAGCTCTAAATTCAGCACTGCTAAACAGAAGGAAGAAGAAGAAGCCTGACCAGGCAAGACCTCTCTTCCATCTCACCCCAGGTCCTGGTCCACAGCTGCCTGTACCCACTGCAGACATCTCCACTGAGCAGACAGGACCACTCGATGCAGTGAAATGAGTTTACTCCAGAGAGCATGATGAAAGTGAGGAGCACTCACTCTGCAGCTACTTCCCTGAACAGCATACTCATGATTCAGCTGACGTTCATGTCCATCATATAGTGAGAAAGAGCAGGATGTGATCCAGCCTGCTTTACTGCTCCATAACAAGTTATTGTAGCAATTTGTAGAATGCGACAAACTGTAAACAAGCAGAATATTGTATCTGGAACAATAAATTAAATTTTGTTAATAATATTGGAACCCTGTTTTGTAAACAAACATCAGTCAGATAATTTATGGATGTGCAGCCTGTAGTGTGAAGTGAGCTGAATACATATCAGGCCAGATTCTGCAGAGATACTCTCTCTCTCTCTCTCTCTCTCTCTCTCTCTCTCTCTCTCTCTCTCTCTCACACACACACACACACACACACACACACACACACACACACACACACACACACACACACACACACACACACACACACACACACACAGATGTGTGTTTTGGCAAAGTTGTTTGCGAGTCTTCATGCAAATAAAGCAGAAAGAAATGAAGGAATGAAAGGAGGAAGACACAGGGTGATGGATGATGAAAGGGTCAGAAGGGGAGACAGCAGTGCTCTCCCAGGTGGAGTGTGCGTGTGTGTGTGTGTGTGTGTGTTAAAAGTAAAGCATTCTTTGAAAGTGACCTTTTAACAGGTTCAAAGCATGGACAGAGGGAAAGAGGACGAGGCATGAGTCTGGATTTCAGCAGGTGGTGAAGATTTCCCATTTTATTCAGCAGTGACGTGACTGTTAGGTCACACAACGCTCCCAAAAATAGGCAGCAGCTTAACAATGAAAGGACACATTCATGAACAGAGGTTTTTTTTGATGAAGCCAGATCTCTAATTGATCTAATTTGAAGCAGGTTTGTCTGTCCTGGTCCCAGTCAGACTAGTTTCTCAGTACAGATATCCAGTGAGCATGAGTCAAAACACAGCTCACATCAAACTGATCACTATCTGTGGCCTGCAGTTATTGTTCAGCTCAACGTATAGAGCTCACACCGGTGTCACATCTCTACAGTGTCCCAGTCCACACTCATTTTATTAGATTCACCTGATAAAACTAATGCAGTCCTGTGAATAAATCCTCCATTCATGAAGGTGCTAATGTCCTGTACGTCCTCTAAAATGATTATAAAGTTTAATCAATGTCATTGACTCGGTTTCGTAACAAAAAAAAAAAACATTGTTTGCATTTTCTCTCTGCTGCCTAGTTTATTTTATAGCATCCACACAGTGTTCAGTTATTTTGTTGCTGTGATTTTATGTAGCTGGGGTTCTATTTAAGTCTGATCACATAAAACAGCTAAACCTGGCTCAGTTAAGCCAGGCTTTTCACAACAAGCTCTGATTTGTTAAGCTGCTTTCATGAAACACATACCTTGAAGACAAACAGAAACTAAAGTTTTGAAAACCATTAATCACAGTACATTTGATGGAAAGAGCAGGCGAATCCAAAGTATGACTCAGAGACAGAGACCGGTCACGATGCCAGCCACAGATATTCAGGGGGGGTATTCTAGCCGGATGATCCGGGCTTATTATCACTTTGACTGGCTGAATTGGCATAAATCCTCTATATGGGGTATCTGAAAATGTCCTTTGTACCAAAAAAAGACACTCACCTCTACACCCACGGATGAAGCCAGTATACAGAGATGAATGACCTCACAAGACTGCACCAATTCTCACTGACATTGTTTTACTTTTCTATAAAGGAAGCATTTATGGTGCCAAAAACAGAACACAGACCTGGAAATGAAACATTCATAATTTACCTCACTCATACCTTTGTGCCTTTCATCTTCACTGAGCCACATAGTGAATTGTTTAATTGTTTAAGTGAAATTGAAATAGAATCTACTGTTCAGAGCTTCACTTTATTTGAATAGACTGCATGCTGTACGAAACATCAAAAACAACTAGAGCTGTGTCTAATTAAGCTAGGCTTAAAGTCAACACTAAGTGCAGTAAAACTGAGCTTTAAAGCTCATTTATGATCACTGATATGTGATCATAAATCATATGTGATACTATTGTTATTTATTTATTATTGTCTGTTCATTGATTTATTTCAGATTTATTCAATTGCATCAAACTAATCAGCACCAATCCTTGATCTGAATCAGACATGAACATGAACACTGTCCATGTAGAAGGTGCTGAAACGAGCAGAGTGGTTCATTTGTGCTTATATTTTGATAATGTTGCCAACAGTGCTACAGATCTCTTAGGCCTGTTAGTTTAAACCTGTTTATGAATGTATGTAATTCAGTTTCTGCAATAAATCTGCTATAATTTAAAACAGGCTAGTTGTATTCTTTATCTTGCTTTTGTTTTTGTCTCTACTGTGTTCTTTTGCTGCTGCTTGGGTTGCTCTAATAGACACGTAGTCTCTGCAGTCATTAATCAAGTGTACAGTCTCACTTGTCTCTCTTTTCTCTGCCATTCTGACTCTGATGATCTGAGCTGTTGCTGCTTCATGCATTCATGTACACCTGAAATCCAGGTAAAACAACATATGTGCTTATGAATACAGAAGATTTTGGAACTGGAAGTGTTCAGGTTTAGGTTTGTTGTCCAGCTTGTATTGACCAGTCATGTTTGAGTGGGCTTTGGTGTGGGGAGAGCAGAAGAAGTGAAACGCACTGGCCAAAATCATTGAACCAATTGGCTATCATCTGACAATGATTTAGCATTTTATTCGATTCTAAAGTTCTCTGCATTTATATCTCTTTATAGAGATCAGCAGAAATGTGTCTTTCTCATCATTCTCACATTTCAAATTGCTAATCGGACTGCAGAGGAAGATGTGTGCAGGATATCTAGAAGACCTGAAACATTGGACGTTGCCCCCAGAGGCTAAACTGTATAAGTTGTTGTTATTTTACTGTGAACGATGGCCTGATCTTCACTCTCCATTGTAAATAGTAAATGGTAAATGGACTGTACTTATATAGCGCCTTTCTAGTCTTCCGTCCACTCAAATCGCTTTACATTACATTACATAGTGTAGCACAGACACGTGATCACACCCATTCTCACTATATTTGCACATATCGAGACGTACAGAAATGTCTTCCTCACCACCTGGATTGGTAACTGTTGAGCAATTAGTATTCAGCAACAGCTCCGTCAGCCTTCTAGATATTTTATAGGCTCTCCATGCTCTGGAGCAGAACGTCTCTCGCTTTCCTCTTTCTTCAGGCTGGCAAATGCACTTTTTAGAGCTGAAGGAACCACCTTTCTCTGACCCTCACTGCAGTGTTGATACTTGCAGAGAGGATCAGGTGTTAATGTGTGTGTGTGTCTGTGTGTGTGTGAGGGAAAGAAAGAGAGATAGGAGCAGAAGTGTAATAGAGGGAAAGCGAGATGCCATGGCACCCCTCACTTCTCTCTGTTTCTCTCTTCCTTGCTGCTCTTCACTGCAGTGCTCTTATGTAATCTGATTGATCATAGCGGAATGTTCCAGTGCAGAGTGGATGGGAAGAAAGGAGAGGAGAGGAGAGGAGGAGAGGAACGGAGCTGAGGAGAATCATGGAGAGGAAGCAGATGACAGCACCGGTCAGAAGACTGAGGAATCATGACATGTAAATGTGGACTCGCACTGTTTCCTCTCACTGCGATTACTAAATGATGCAGTCACTAAACCGTGAACACAAACCTCTCTCTGTGTGTGGAGCCACACTTCTTGTTGGCTAAACTGTAGCAATATGACCAGGTCTTATCACTTCCTCGTAGTCTGCGCCATCTTGGATATCAGCATCCTCGCCATTTAAAGAAAGGTGAATGAACAGATTGGTTTGGAGTGGAGGCGTCTCTGTGACAGGGTGGGTGTGTGAGTGATGTGTTAGAGCAGATTCCTACAAAACAGTCTCCATTCCTGTCCTCAATAATGACATTCACATGCAACTATGCATGTGAATCATTTCAGGTCAAATTAAGGACACGGAACAAAGCACAGAGGCTTTCGACAAACAAAAACTCACATCATTTTAAGTATAATCACATAAACTCACACATAGTGGCTTTAAAACACCAGATACCTTGTGAAAAGACAGAACATCATGAAGTCTGCTTCCACAAGGCTTCTTCACGCTCGTGATTTAATGACCATAACCTTTCACCTGCTGCCAAAGGGACACTAACATTGATTGGTCAGTGCTTTCATCTAGAACAAAATTATTTGCTTTGGGGCGTTGTTTAGCTCAGTTGGTAGAGCAGCCACCCCATGTGTGAAGGCTCAGTCCTTGCTGCAGAAGCCCAGGGTTCGAATCCGACCCGTAGTTCTTTCCCGCAAGTCATTCCCCATGTCTCTCCACACATTCCACAAAATTTGCTTTAACTGTTTAGAATACAGTTGAGAATGAATTACTCCCCTGACTTTTCCTGTAGTGCCACTGCAAGGTTTAATATCACAACAGCTATTGATTGGAACGCCATGATTTGATATAGACGCTGCTCTGGTTTTAACCAGTGCCATCATTAGGTCTGGATTTCAATGTATTACTAAATATCTGAAAACAGAGCAGCAACAATCACTGGATTTGTTGTCAGCTATTAATTAATTGGCAACTATTTGAATCATCTTTGAGGGGGTGCACAATAAAGACATTGACATGGGAAACACTGGAGAAAATGATGGGCAGATCAATCAATAATCAACATTTCCCCACTTGCAAAACTATTGCCTGAGCCTCAGCTTTTTGTTTTACTAAATGTTGCTACAATAATGACCATCCTAGTTTGATCGACATTGGTAAACTTTATATGTTCCAAACATCAGCATGTCAGCATGCTCATTAATATGTAGCTCAATGAACTGCTTAAATACATCCTCACAACAACATGGTAGAAGCACATAAACCAAGAAAACATGAGCAAATATGGGAAAGTTAACCAAGTCTGATGAGCCAAACGCTTCTGGGGCGCTCCTGCAGGGATATGAACCAACATATTCTCCACAGAACAGTGCCTGCAGGAGTCTGCGGCCATGCCAGCTGTTCTGTGGAGAATATGTTGGTTCATATCCCTGCAGGAGTGCCCCAGAAGTGTTTGGCTCATCAGACTTGGTTAACTTTCCCATATTTGCTCATGTTTTCTTGGTTTATGTGCTTCTACCATGAGTAAGTAGGCAGCATAGATCAATTGTTTCCCTTTTATCTGTTTTATGATAAGGACTCTGGACTGAGTGTTTTATTGTGAAAATTGAGCTTCTGCTGGAATCCTTAATTAGTATCAATGGTAACACCTATGTTTCCCCTACTATTCATTTCAAAATGGCTGCTGTGAAAAAAGCTCTATTTAGATGTAAGGCTGTGAGGATGTAAGATTGTGCTTGAAGCTAATAAGTTTGTTGCTGTTCCAAAGATCAAACCACACGTGATAATCACTCAAATTGTGATAATCTCTCACTCTCTTATTCTTATGGCATTGCAGTCCTGACACCTGGGCAGTGTCTGTGAGAAGTTACAAAACTGAAAAAGATTGACTAAAGTCCACCCAATTCTAATGTCAATATTCAGCTGTGTGGGGTTCATGAGCAAACCAAACCGCAAATATATTTGCGGTTTGGTTTGTAGTATATAGTATATAGTATATGTAGTATATATATCTTACTACATCATTTGTTGCGTTATATTGCATAGCTGCTGGTACATAATATATATATAATATATACACAGTAATCAATTAGTTTTCATCCTTATGAAAAGTTGATAATGTAAGAACTTAAATTAAATTAGTTTTATACCTTTTTAGTAGCTCATTTGGTCTTGAATAAATCTTTGAAACATTGGTCGAATGAACTGAGCCAGTGTGTATTGTAGCCTTCACAAAGGAGTCTGTTCTACACTCTAAATGGGTGTGCTCCTTGTTGTCCTGCTTTTTAAAACAGGGAAAAGTAGGATAAAGTTGTTCTTCTTCCTGTGACCCTTAGCAGTTGTCGCAGCAACCTACATACTGTGAGCAGGTGAGCATGTGATTTTGTGTGTGTGTGTGTGTGTGTGTCAGATGGGATAGCAGAGCATGCATAGAGTTTGAATAATGGGCTGTGTGCGGTGTCTCGTACATCACGGCTGATGTGTGGTGTAGATGGATGGCTGGCTACATAGGCAGCCTATTTCTAGGAGACCTACCTATGGCATAGAACCAACACACACTGACAGGTTGCTGCTGCAGTGCTGTATTTTGCTCTGGTCCCAGAGGCCGGCTGCAGCCTCTCAAAGACACCAGAAAACTCTGTAAAGTCTAACTTCATGCGAAGTGTCCCATATATGATAGTGCTGAGAGAAACACAGCAGCGCAGGGCTCTGCAGTGCTAACTGCTGTGGAGGCCTCGGATACGACATGGTGGAAAATAACCTGGAAGAAAGCCTGTGGCCATTATTGTCATAGTCAGATTCATCTTTTTTGAGTATTTTGGGGCATATGTATCCTTTATTACAGACTCTCAAGAGAGACAGAGAAAGAAATTTAACAAAGGTCTCCTATCAGACTCGATCCGGGGCCATCGTGGTTCGTGGGCGCCCCAGTCAAAATGATCATTTGGTGGTGATGAGCGGCACTCTTTGTGATTACACATAACTCACAGAAAACTCTTAACGTAATCTGAAATTTCCCAACAGTTAGTCCTTGGAGTCTAGGAGGAGTTGTACTCAATTTACAATTTACATTAGTGTTGAAGTACATCAGCGTGTTAAAGTTGGGGGGTTTCACAAGAGACTGTTTAACAAGACTAATAGTCTACAGCCTGCGTCTTCAATGGGGGAAGTCTGCGACGCTTACAGTGCTGCCTAACTATTGTTTGTTTTGATTGTTGGATTGATGGTTACTCATCAGTTATTATGCAATCATGTGAGTTAGCACTACAGGCTGCCCTTTAATACGACAGCATATGGGGCTGATAAACTCTGAACCCCCCTTGTCTACAGTCATGCAAGAAGTAACATGCTAATATTAGGCAGATAATGTTCACTGTCTTAGCTTAGCTTTTTAGCATGCTAACATTTGCTAAGTAGCAGTAAACACAAAGTACAGTTGAGGCTTATGGGAATGTAGTTTCAAAGGTATTTGGTCATAAAGAATTTGACAAATTGAAATGCTGATCTGGTGATGGAGTTGGTTTAAAAATAATGATCATTATTAGAAATCGTCCAGTGGTGGATATGAATGTCTGCACCAATCATGGCATCCCATCCAATAATTGTCACAGTATTTCAGTCTGGATGAAATGTATCGAACTAACTAACAGACAATGTTGTCACACCTTACATAGACGTTGTGTTCAGTTGTGAGTGACTGCTCATCGTACAGCACATTGTGATAATATGCTGCACGCTTGGTTTTGGTTCATACAGTTGCTGATCAATGACAATCTTTGAGAAGTGCTGGCACAAAAGGCATGTGTGGTACAAGAGTGTGTGATCTGTACCAATCACAAGACTTTCACACTTAATGCGTAACAGCTGGCAGCTCTGCATTATTAATGAGATGTCTGTAAAACTGTTGACAGGTATTCAAAATAATCTAGAAAGATAAATACTTTATTCATCCCGATGGAAATTTAAGCATCCAGTAGCAGTTGACAGGGAGTCTGGGAAGTAGTGCAAAGAGATTTGTCCATTGTTTATTGTGCCGCAGAAATATGACATAAGAAGAGGTTTGTGAATTAAACTGCTGAAGAGCAGAAGTTACTCTTCTTCTGGCGTTTTTTGGTTTCAGGTGCATTACCACCTCCTTCTACCACCACTGAGCTGCTCAATTATTAATGCTGTCTTTGTGAGAGCTGCATTGGGTGTACCACTGCATTACTGCTAATGCCAAAAAACTAAAACTAAAACCTCCTGGATCAGTAAAGACTTAGATCACACAATATGTGCTGACAAAGTCATGAAAACTCTGATGTATGACCCCCCCATTGCACAACTTTCTGTCAATCTTTTATGCAATCATGTCAATAGTGACTTTAATGTTGTTTCATGAGCAAAAAGTGGCTGGGCAGTACTGAGCCAAGTAAAAGACAATAGCACAATAGGCCTGACTTATGCTCTTGTACTATGCACTGGTTGGCATTTCTTGATAATCTAGAAAGAACTGTATTTATTTTGAGACATTAACTCCCACTTATACATAGCCTAGAGATTTTATGGAAATACAAACATCTTTTTTATTAATGCTAATAAAATGTAGTTTGAGTTACAAGTTACAGTTGTTGTTGTGCTCAGGTTTTGTATGTATTAATGTAATAAGGCTAGAGTGTGCAGCCATGCTAGCAGCTCTGTAAGGCTAAGCACAACAGTGCTTTGAGCTAAATGCTACAGTAACATGTTCACAGTGACGATTCTAACATGCTAATGTTTAGCTAGTGCTAATAAAGCGGCAACCTCCAGTTCGGAGAAATTAAGTGAATGTGGAAGTGCTAAAAACTGTAAACCACCACTTGAGGCTGGCTCCAGAAGTGAGTCAGTCTCCATAAGTCCCTATGTTCAAATGTCCAACTTCACAGCAGAAATAAACATGTTTACAGCCTGGTACAAAAAACTGTTTTGGCCTCTATAGCTAATTTCCCCGTTCATGACAACTGTACTGAGGGTGAGTTTTATTAATTTTTTTTAACTCACCCATTTAAATAATATTAAGGATTAAAGTTACACATATTTTACAGCGTGGTCACTTTGACTGACAGGTAGGTGCCTCTACGGATGGCTTATTAGAGCACCCAGCCTGGGTATCGTCTTTGCATATATTTAGATTAGCCGAAGAAACAGTACATCAAACATGGCGGTGGCCAGCGCAGCATATTTTCAGTTTCAAAACGGTGCTTCGGAAACGTATGGGTGATGTCACTCATGCTCTGTCCATTCTTTATACTGTCATCGGGTTGTAATGTAAGCTACATTCACCTTCCTGGTTTAGCAGCTTAGCATGCTAAAATCTGCTAATAAAGAGATTTTGGCTTAATTGTGTTGCTTGGTGGAAAGTTAGGGGCTCACCAGTGTTCTATGTAATCCGTACTGTGACGATTATGGATGTCTGAACCAAATTTAATGGCATTTATCCAGCAGTTGTTGAAATATTGGAAATTTGCACCAAAAGTCGACTGACTGCTGCATTGCACTTCCACAGGGAGCACAAAATGTCAAAATGTTTGCTGTGCAACCAGTCCATTCACAATTTCTGGGGCATCAAAACCAGGTTTTTCATTGACTTGAAATGGCGCGCCTCTAAAATGTTTTTCACAATCAGACAGAATACACTATTCCATTTACCTACATACACACGTACTGCGACGTGGCTAAGTTTAGTGGTGGCAAGCACCACAATTTCATACTCTCATGTATAACCATAATATTCCTGTAATATAAATGCCAAGCTAAACGCCAAGAATTACATTTAATACGAGATAAGATAATCCTTTTTTTGACACTCATTGATTGAGTGTTACAGCAGAACAAGGACAGACATGAATACAGATGAATAAATAAAAATTAACAATATGAAATAAAATAAAAACAAGAATTATTTAAGATTAAATAGAAACTATACAAGATCAATTAAACTGAGGCAAACACACAACTAGTGTTGAACAGTAGTGCTAACTAACTATACACCTAAACAATCGAATGCAAAGCAATACGACAAATCATATTCTACTGAAGTTTAGAAGTCAGTTTGGGCTCTTAAATGTTTACCTAGGTCACTTTTAGGGACATTACATACACTTCCATTCATTTTCTGGAGACTTACCCTAACACATTACCACTACTTGCCTAACCCTAACAGTAACAACTGACCCCAAATCAACCTTTAATCAACTGAGGACATCGCTTTTGTCTCCAGTTGGACAAGCCATTCATAGTTAACTGGTCTTCAGTCTGAAGCATGTCCCTGAAGGTAGCCTAAGTCAGAAAACACACACACACACACACACACACACACACACACACACGCACACACACACACACGCGCACACACACACACAAACAACCATTGCTGATGTCAGCTCATTCACAGGGCCTACCCAGTTGGCCATGGAACTGTGATGATGATCATGGCAGGTTTCCAATACACACACAAACACCCACACACCCACACACACACACACACACACACACACACACACACACACACACATAAACACACACACACACACTCTCATATATAGCACAAATACACACACATACATTCCTTAGCTTATTGTTATCCATGTGTTTAGCTGTTGCTGCAAAAAAATAAAAATAATAAAAACACATATATACAGTTTACACAAGTAACACAAAGCGTACATGTGTGAGTTTTCTATAGACTGCAGTAACACAGAGAAGCCAGAAATGATGTAGACACATGCATCAGTGTATCTGTATGTCTGTACCTGTGTATTAACCTGCAGTATTCACACAGTTAAACAATCTAAAAACCACAGCTAATGTAGTCTAATGTCTAATGGAGCTGGCCCATGAGTGCAGCCTGATGGTAAGATGTGCCAGTGACAGAGTGACCAGAAGGAGAACACCATGCCATGTCCACATATGTTGTGCAGTCACTTAATGTTTCAGTCAGGCTGCTATGTGGTCGACTGCTCTCTCCCACTCACTGAACACAGATCAGCCAAAATGAGTCTGATTTTTCATGATGGCTGTCACCTTTTAAAAAAAATAATAAGACAACTTCAAACAAATGAGAATAAAAACATAAATATCTTATCTGTAATAATAAGTATCTATAATACCTTAGATTAATTTGTAATAACACATAAATACCTTAGATTATTCCATAATAACACATAAAGACCTTAGATTATTCCATAATAACACATAAATACCTTAGATTATTCCATTATAACACATAAATACCTTACACATAAATACCTTAGATTATTCCATTATAACACATAAATACCTTAAAATAATTTATAATAACACATAAATACCTTAGATTATTCCATAATAACACATAAATACCTTAGATTAATTTATAATAACACATAAATACCATAGATTATTCCATAATAACAGATAAATACCTTAGATTATTTCATAACAACACATAAATACCTTAGATTAATTTATAATAACACATAAATACCTTAGATTATTCCATAATAACACATAAATACCTTAGATTAGTCCACAATAACACATAAATACCTTAGATTAGTCAACAATAACACATAAATACCCTAGATTATTGCATAATAACACATAAATAAATAAGCATATACATTATACAGTTCTTAAAACTCTAGAAAGAAGAAGAAAGTAAGCTTGCTTGGGTTTTTGCCATAGGTTAATAACTCATGCTTTTTAATTAGCCTGAGCTACCATGAAAGTAACAATCAAACAAGAAATGAACAGATTCTGTTTTTCAGCCTGTTGGCTCAGCTTGGTTTAAAATCACTAAGTGACACTGCATTCATGGTGGCAGTGGAACAAGCTGTGGACACTAACCCACTGGACACTGCACATACTGTGTGTCCTGTGATGTCTGTACAATATAGTCAATTCTATCTGGAAATGTCTGAAGTCACATAATTATTGCAGCACATAAAAGTCACATTTCAGTCTGTCTTTGTGCTTTTCAGACGTCTGATCCCATTGTGTGTCTCTGCTGCTGTGCCAATGAGCAATGCAACATCAGCACTCAAGCTGTTTGGTGTTTTCGGATTTGAGTCTAGACGCAGATAGCAGCCTGTGTGATCTCCTCATGGTTATTAATGTTTTATTGCATCACAGACAAGTGCTTAATTGGCCCGTTTTGCTGACGCTCTGCAGACATAGCAAAATGAAGTGTCGAATTTGGCAAAATGTCTGTGTGATTGTGTATACTGTCTGTACTATACGCACTATACATGTTTAACTGTGTATTTTCTATGATACTGTGTGTCTGTATGCTCTTTGTTTGATGTTTAACTGTGTGTGTGTGTGTGTGTGTCTACCAGCAGCATGTGTGAGTGCAGCAGCATAAGCTGATTTATAGTGACGCTTGACGGGATGTTGTGATGAATAAAGAGGTTTAGACACAGACAAGTTTATGGGGTGAGGAGAGAGAGAGAGTGATAGCTGATGATCTGATGTCTTCATGAGGAGGCTGAGGTGTGTGTTGTCTTTATAGAGTGTCACAAATGCCACAAACAACCACAGAACATTCAACACTAATCAAGACAAACGGAGGTGCAAGTGGCGAAAGAGGTTATATTGATGGAAGTCTGACTTATGGACTCACTGTGATAGGCTGTTTCTGATTTGACAATGATGAGTGGGTTCCAACAACAGCTCTTCTAAAATGAGTCCAATCAGCAGGGCCATCTTGTTAGCTCTATTGGGTTGTACATGTAGCATGGATCTACTAGTCAATGAGGTTACATGAAGTTCGGAAATAAGAGGACATTAAATACCAGGATCATCAGACTACCCACTAGAAATCTACTTGTGGGCCCTAGTGGCTGCAGTGTCACTACATCCCACAAAAGTTGTTTGGATGAGTCCAGAGGTCTTCACTGCACTCCATAGAGAAAAGGATAGTCAGGAATCTGTAATGGACAGCAATGCAGCTGCTAAAGGAGCACTCCATCAAATACTACACAGCTCTCTACTCCATCCTGCAGGGTTGTGGCAATCTGATAGTTGACAAAGCCTGTCGAATGCATAATGCTGTTGAGAGGGCTTCATGCATTTATACTTCAGCTCAGCAGTGTGTGCTGTGAACTCAGCAATGAAAGATGCTCACAGAGAAAAGGACACGTCACACATACAGCTTATAGCGCAACTGTGCGCACACATTCGATGAAATGTGATCCCGCTTGTGTTGTTTGTGTAGATGACTATGTGCAGAGGAGCTGACAATATGGAGAATGATTA
This sequence comes from Larimichthys crocea, assembly GCF_000972845.2. Classification (NCBI taxonomy): domain Eukaryota; kingdom Metazoa; phylum Chordata; class Actinopteri; family Sciaenidae; genus Larimichthys; species Larimichthys crocea. The sequence continues at coordinate 1,211,047 of NC_040026.1, forward strand.
ACAGCTGCTGAAGCATTAGTGTCTGTATGAAATCTATTCGTCTCTCCTCTGCCGCAGCTCTTGGGTTCAAGTTTCCAGCAGTGGGAGGTGTGTGGGTTGTGTGTGATCGTAGTCTATTGATCTATCTGCTGGATCTGCATATGCACAATGGACATACACTGGTGGTGGATGAGGAATGGAGAAGCCAATATAACAAAAGATTCAATTTCCTAATCTGTATGTTGAATTTTTAAATCCCTGACAGACAGAACAAAACAAAACTGCTGAAACCTAAAATGGCTTCAGATGTTCCAGGTGTGAGGGGCCACTCATGCCTCTGTGTGAGCATTATGTGTACTCCCACCAGTTTTTGGTTGGATGATCTGTGAGCTGGGTTGGAGAGGCAGAAAGTAAAACTAAAATGAGAGTGTTACAAGTGTTAGTCTTTTCAAGTTAGCACTCAGACCAACAGATGTATGTATGATGGAGCCTGACAGCTTTCATGATGACACCCCCCTCTCAACACAAAGAAATACTGAGAGAATAGTATTTGGTTTGGATGATGTAACAGGATTGAGTGGGAAATTATATAAAGCTATTCAACTTCATGGGAAACTGTGGGACAACTTCAGGAATAACTACCTTACTGTAAAAGAGGTGGTTTGAGGTGCGGCAGCGGGAGCGAGTGGGTAATTGGTGACTTGCTGGCAGGAGAGGCGTTGTAGAGGGTGTGGCGGTGCCAGTCCAGCAGTGTACTGCAATTTTGGTGCCAAGAATGAGTGTGTCTCACACCGCCCGCGTGTTCAGAGCAGGTGGACAGCTCAGTGCGCTTGTGTTTAATTATATCATTATATTTTGGTCACTCTATTTGGCGAAGGATGTCTATATAAACTTCTCTGAAATCACACAAACTCCTTCATTCATGTGTTGTTCATCTGTTTACTTCCGTTCTGTTTTTCAAACAGGTGATCACACAGAAGAAATGATTATTGTATTGTGTTAGTAGTCTACAGTGAGGCCCTTTCTGTTCTGTTTTGTGCAACCAGCCTCAGTACTTATGCATACATCAAACCTACACTATATGGACAAAAGTATTTGGCCACACCTCTCTTGATGGATGAGGGATAATGGTATGGGGCTGTTTTTTGCTGTTGTTTTGGCTAGGCCCCTTATCTCCAGTAAAGGGCTGTGTTAATGTTGTGGAGAAATTGCTGAAGTCAAAGGTCAATGGTGAGGTCAGGAATAGAGAAAGTGTTCAGGAGCCTCTGATGTCTTATTCTGTATTATTTATTGACGCTTGATCAAGGAGAATTAGAGACACTCTCAAAGTTCATCAGAAGTGTCTGAGTCGGTCTCACATTCTGCCAAACTCGTGCTGGTGGATAGACTTTAAACCCCAAGATAACACCACAAATACTATACGCCCAGAATTAGTCAAAGAGAATGTCTTTACTTATGCAGGTGTTATTGTCAGCATATTCTAGTCTGGAGACACAGATGTCTGTTTACACAGATTGGAACGTCAACAACAAGCTATCTATTATGTCTATGAAGGCAGCAACAGGCCTCTTCGACCCTGGCCACCACAGTGTTGAGATAGACTGGCACCTAGTCAAAGACAAACAATTAATACTGCCGAGGACCTCAAGGCCCACACGTGACCTTGTGTAACCTTAAGGATAGAAAATTCTGTAACAGTTAATGACTTCAGACATTTTGGACAGTGCTATGCTTCCAACTTTGGAGAAGGTGCTTTTGTGTTCCAACATGACTGTCCCAGCGCACAAAGCAAGCTCCATAAAGACATGGTTTGATGAGTTTGGTGTGGAAGAAATTTATTGGCCCATGGAGAACCCTGACCTCAACCCCATCGAGCACCGTTTGGATGAACTGGAACAGAGATTCTGAGCCAGGCCTTCTCGTCCAACTTCGTGCCTGACCTCATAACTGCTCTACAGAATGAATGGGCACATATTCCCACAGAAACACTCCAAAATCTAGTGGAAAGCCTTCCAAGAAGAGTGGGGGGACCAACTCCAACTCCATATTAATTGAATACAAGGTCCCTGTTGGTATAATCACCAGACATCAAAATACTTTTGTCCATATAGTGTATGATTAATTATACTACTCAGTTTTATTCTACAGTGATGATGAGCACTAATATTTGTCAGAGACTGTTCAGGTTAGATTTTATAGTGGAGTGCTATTTAATTCACAGTATGAAGACTAAAATGCACCATTTTGTTTAAAGGGATTTAAAAGAGTAAATGTGGCAATGACTGTCACAGCTTCAACAAGCACAACTCTAATTTAAGATATTATATTGTTTCTGATCCCACCGCATCTCCAGGTATTCCACAGGTGGTCATGAAATTAGCAAAACTGTTTTTGGCACGTCCCCTGGGCAGGGTGCACTACAATCTGCTGCTCTGCAGGGTTCACTCAAACAGAGCCCATGTAGGGCTGAGTGAGGGATTGTTTCCATTCTCATATTGTCCAACTGAGGTACTCAAGATCACTGATAGCTAAAAAAATTGTAATCTAATATCAGTGTCTCCTAGTCACACAACGGCTCCCTTTAAAAGTCTGTGTGTGTTAATTTCAAGAATAAAATCAGATATTGGAACTTAGTCCCATTCACAAGTTTAGTTTCAAGGGTAGAGGCGATCAAAATGAATGTTCTCCCAAGGTTATTGTATTTATTACAAACTCTGCCAGTAAAAGTAACAGATAAAGATTTTATAGAATGGGACAGATTCATCTCTGATTACATTTGGCAAGGAAAAGATATAGAACTCTTCAGCTTCCCAGAGTTAAAGGGGGACTAGCCCTGCCCTGTCTTAAGAGCTATTATCAGACCGCACAACTGAAAACTATGTGGACCTTGTGTAGTCCTGTCTACAGGGCGAGATGGAAAGACATTGAAGGCCACACATCCAATATTCCAATGCAAGCTATAATACATGATAAAAAACTGAGAAAACATCTTAATGAGGAGCTAAATTCATGGTTGGGTTTATCTCTTAATATTTGGTATGAGATTATGCCAAAGAATAGCCTGACAGAGCAGAGTAGGTTACTGCGTTGGATTGCACATGATTCGGATTTTACACCTAATACATTAGATGGGAGTTTCGGTAGATGGGGCGGTGGACCAACTATATTTTGGGAGCTTTTTAAGAAGAAGACGATTAAAAGTTTTCAAGATCCAAAAATTCAGTTTGGCTTAAAAAATCAGGATTTGTACAGATATTTACAGATGCGGCATTATATGAGAAAACTATAAAAAAAGTATGAGGTAGAGTCAGGAATTATTAAAATATTTATTTTAGCATATGAATCAGATCCAGGCAAGACATTAATCTCAAAATTGTATAAAGAAGTGGAGAATTTAAAAGGTTATAATACATTATATATAAAAGAGAAGTGGGAGAAGGAGGGGGGACAGATGTTATCAGAGGAGGAGTGGGAAGAGATCAATGAACAACAATGGAAGACAACATATACCCTCTCATGGAGAGAGTATGGTTGGCAAAATATAGTCAGATATTTTATTACACCAGCACAACAGAAATTTCGTGATACGAGATGTTGGAGACTATGTGGAGAAAATAGTGCCAATCATTTCCATATCTTCTGGGACTGCCCCTCTATTATACCTTATTGACAAGAGTTAAAGAAAAGCATGGAGAAAATTTTGAAAGTGGAACTTCCATTTACATTGGTGTGTTTGTCTTTGGGAAAAGGTGAATAGCAAAGAAGAATAGAATAGCAAATTCAGGGATAAATATTTATTCAGGACAATGTTAGTGGCGGGTAAAAAAGCCATCACCAGGAAATGGCTGAAAACGGAGGTACCTAAAATGGAGGATTGGGTTGAAGTGATGCATAATATTTTTATAATGGAAAAGTTAACTTTCTCAGACTAGAATCAGATAAATTTAAGATTTTATGAAATAACTGGGTTGATTTTGTAACACCATTTAGAACAGACTTTATCTGGTAAAAACAATGGATCTTATGGACCCCCTTGGTTCTGGCTACACATTTTAAATGTTTAAGGTTTACAAGATTGTGTTCTGCATTTTCCTTCATCAGGAGTGAAAGGTCTTTACATGAGGGGAATGAAAATGTGGTTGGTAGGGAAAAATCTACTCATATGTAGTATACTGAATTTTGTGTTTAATTGTGAAGTTTAGTATATTTTTGTCTATGATCCCTGGTGTGAAGTTTTTGCATGTCATGTCACTAGAGCACAGAGCAGAGTTTTGGCGAGCAGTCATATGAAGAACAGAGATGTTGGGTGTGAGATCCATGGAAAAAGAGGTGACAGACTAATAATTTCACATTCACTCAGCCGGCGGACATGCTGCTCCAACAAAAACCTCCCTAAATGTACAGTAGTGTGCAGAGTATAGACATTTTTATTTTATTTTATTTTAGTTCTGATAAAAGAAGACCTTCTGGATTATTCTGTCAAAATGATACTTCTAAGGATGAACTATGGAAACGTCATATCACTGACTGACCAGATAACTTAGAATAGAATTAGTCAACCCAACAAACCCGTCATCGTCCTTCAGAAGAAGAATATGGAGAGCACACTAACCATGAGTAGTTTTCACAATAAAATAAACAAACAATGTATCAAAAATGTGTTTTCTCTTCATTTGTGATACCAGATTCACTTTGCAGTGTCCTTGTCCTTGACTCCTCACTGCTAATTCTACTGTTGGTCCAGGGAGGGGTGCAGATAGACAGGCAAACAGACAAGACTTAAAAATCCAATCCAGTCCAGAAAAGAGAAAATTGGATGGCTTCAGTGTTTTACTTTGTGAAAATTGAACATAGCTTTGGAAATGGAAAGTAAAGGAATGATTTCATGTAATGACATGGAGAAAAAAGTTCACAGTATGAAAGAAAAAGGGATGGAATAAACAACATACTTAACGTAAAACATTTACTATAATAAAATATAAATGAAATGGTCAGCCAATCAGAAATGGTTTGTGGCCATGGAATAGGGAAAAGAACCATTATTCTAACTCTCGAGGATAGGGATGTAAACAGTTAATCGATTAATCGGTTAATTGTCGAAAAGAATTTAATCGATTAAATTAAATTAATCGGGTTAACTGAATCTAGGGCCATTTTCCACAGAAGTTTTTTTCAGTGAGATTTCATGGTGTTGCCAGTTGAGGGCGCCATTGTTTAATCTAGGCCACAGCGAACGTACCTGAACGCAACGCGGCGACAGACCCGGAGTGAAGTATGGAGCATTTCAAACTAAGCAATGATGACAAAGACGCTCAGTTAAACTCTGCGGTGCTACGTTTAAGTTCAGCAGCTCTACGAGTTCACTAAGATACCACCTTCAAAACCTGCAGCCGTGTTGACGTGCTAGCAGTTAGCATTAGCCAATAACAATGAAATACATGCTGATTGCTAACATGCTAATGCTAATTGATAGCACACTCGTCACTCTCAACATTTCTGCGGGAAATTGTTTAATAGAGGCCCTCTAATTTTACTGTCACCTTCCTCAGGGATGATTGAAGCTGTGTTCAGTACTACATGTTACTGTAAGTGTCCAGGGCTAGTAATCTTACTGTGACCTTTCTCAGAACAAGGGAGATTATAAGTGCTGCTGCTAATGTTTCAAGTTTTTCATCTAAGTACTTTACCAGATAATTATATGTAGGCTTAATATTGTGTAGGCTAAGCCCATATTGTATAGCTTTAAAAAATATTTTATGTTGCTTAATGTTTCACATGCAACAGGTGAGCCAGTGCACAATTATTTTTTTGATGTATTTCAATTTTCTGTGCAGAATTTATTTTGGTTAAATGCCATATCTGTACCGTATCCCCACTGGTACAATAAAACATTAGATGAGGAATATAACATGCATTTTTTAAATTCAATATATAAGCAATATTTTGCTTTATGTTAAAGACACCGTGAGAAATATATGTTCTTAGGAAAAAAGACGCTTATCAGTTAACCGTTAATCGACCGATAAGGTCAATCAACTAACGATTAATGAATTAATCGATAATTTGCATCTCTACTCGAGGATGCTTTCTCCTTGGGAGCGTTGGATGTTTTCTCTGTGATGGTTTCCTCTGTTCGCTCTTAAGCTCAGCCATATGTCTTCACTCCCACACAAAAAGATATGGCTTACATAACAGCTGGCTGCACCTCCCTGCTCCCTTCCACATTTGAATGTGCACCGGTTAATCTGTGACTTTTTTTCTGCCAGTATCACTCTTTCTCCTTCCTCTCTACAATATCAATATCCTTCTTCTAGTCTGGTTTAGTGTGAGGCAGCCAGTGCTGCTCTGTTATTGTAATTACAGAGACATTTGGGATTATGCCAGAGAGTGTCACTGGCCAGTGTTAGTGTGTGTGTGTGTGTGTTTGCTTGATGTATTATTGCTGTCAGAGAAATGTTGGCCACAGTTGTATAGTTAAAGTCAGAATCCTACAAATCCTGTTGGCATTTGTGAGGTAGTGTGGTCATGCTGGGGCCAGCTGGACAGGATTCTGTCAGAACATGTAGCATTTAGTGGGAAATTAATGAGCGGGACACAAGTTTTAACTTTTATCTCAATTTAATTTGGCGTCTAACACTAACCCAAAATCCAGAAAAAAATGTGTGTAGTTGTACACACAGTACACACTGATTACTTTGACATAAATATGACTGGTTTAATCGTAAAATTGCAGGATAATTGTGAATGCTAAACAAAGTGTATCATTAGCACAAGTAGAGAGGAGCCATACTCAGTGTGCAGTTTCAAGGTATTGCATTTATTTCCACCTGAATGCAAGTACAAGGTCATAGCAGAGTGTATTTAATTTATCAAGTTTATTTGATAAAAATCACACACACACTTATTGACTTCACCCAAAAGTTTTAGAAGCATATATTTACATTCATTTGGGGAACATAGATAATAAAGCCAGAAGAGAGGAGCCTGTCAACACAGTAATAATATAGCAATGCGTAGGAAGCTACATAACATTGAATTTGTCAGTAAATCAGTCTGCACTGATCTTGAATGTGGGTGATTCTCAAAGCATCTGCTGCCTGTCCACAGCTGCTTTATACTGTATGAGGAGCATCTTCAGTTCATGAAATCCCTGTAGCATCTGAAGGCACCAGGACTGATATGTTGATAAATCTGCATGCAGCGTCAGCTGCACCAGAGCGCAGTGCCATTATGTATAGCCGTTCACTGTGTTCACGTTCATCATCTGAAAAAGACATCCGGCTGAATAATTACAACTCAATATTCTGCTCTTTTATTAAGGATATATTCTGTAACCATAACTTCTTATTCAGCTTTGTTTTTAGTGTCTCATATTTTATCCCTGAAACACATTGTAGTGCAAATACTGTTTTGTAACATTGAAGAAACATTGCATAGTATTTCTACAATTTAGTGACAGCTGTACATGTGTGTAAGGGTTACTAACAAAAACTAGCGCGTCGACAACTCAACAACTTTTGCGACAACTTAACAGCCAAACATCAACCAGGTCACCAGCAGCAGACCCAGCAGCAGCTAATATTACTGACTAGTCCAGCAGCAGTCAGCCCAGCTCGGCGTCTGTCTTTCAGCCTTTTATTTCACCAAGCTCTCACCAACCACTAAAAGTCAGTCCCACATTTACTCTGGTCCAGCAGCTTCTTGCTCGCTCACTCTCTTGTCTCACTTCCTAACCATCAACATTTAGTTCTTCAGTTTCTTCGCCTCTGTCATTATGTCTATAGAGGCCTGGTTACATTGCCCGCCAAGCTGACTTCGGTTCTAGCACCACACCAGCTCTACTTCTTGTCAGCATCCCCTGGGCCTGAAAACTTCCTCTTCCTGGTGGTTTCTGTGGTACAAAAACAAGTGGTCCAGTGCCCACACTATGGGCTATGATGTCTCTGCACATATATACTGGCAAAAAAAACAATGACGTGTTATAATACTATGCTCATCTGAGTAGTCTGGAGTACTTTATAAAGAACTGCTTAAAACAAAGTTGAAAGTACAATCTCAGCATTTTGTTTTAGTGATTCACTGGCATGGAATTTACTGTGGCACAACCAGAGAGCATAACATGCCACAACAAATGATTACCTGGAAAATTGACTGTCAAAACAGCTGCTCTGCTGCACCTGGTCCAAACAATAGTGGAAAACAATATAACCAGAGTCCTTCAGCCAAACAAAAAAAGAACAATAAGAAATCCAGTCAACAAATGAAATGAACAAAGCGCTCAGCAAGCAGCAGACCTTCCTCAGCCTCTCCCCGTGCTTCCTTTTATAGCCACAAACCCACAAAGTGACAAATGGTTTATAATGAGAACATAATGAAACATTATTCACATACAAATGCATAACTCAGCAATATTATCGTGGCCCCTGATATGCATGACCTAAGGTTGAAAGCACAACAACCAACACATTAATCTCTGTTTAGAATTCGGCATTTAATAAGTATGAGGGCTCACAGTCAGTGAGGAGTATATTGGTGAGTTGAAACAGGCTTCAGAATGATTCAGGGCGACTGCCCTAACACACCTCCAAATAATTTTTCTTACTGTAAGATCTCAAGTTTAGAGAGAGTCGATTCCAGAACGGCTACAGTCTGATGACTATTTAGCCTCTGAGGACAACAACCAGTTCTTTTGGGTTTAAAGTATAGCCAGTGGAGATCAGCTAAACTTCCTCTGTAGTCAGTTAGCAACTTCATACATGAGTCTACACATTTCATCTTAATCCCTACAAACAGATATCTGCAGGTAAATGCAGATTCAGTTTTAAAGTCAGATCATCATCAGAGAATACAATGCATTTCAGCCAATGTGTTCCACTTTTTTTTTTTGCTCTCCACATGGCTTGCAACTAAAGCCATTGAAATATGATTGATACAACTTGTATCAAAATTGACTCCCTATCTCTTGCCCCGACCAGGGTAGTGAGAAACTTGGGAGTCATATCGATGACCAACTAACCTTCTCTGATCATGTTGCCTCGTTTGCCCAGTTGTGCTGCTTCACGCTTTACAACATAAGAAAAGTCAGGCCTTATCTGACGCAATATGCTACCCAGCTCTTGATACAGGCGGTATTACATGATACATCTCATTACTGTAATGGCTTCCTGGCGGGCCCTCCAGCCTGCACAGTGAAACCCTTTCAGATGATCCAGAATGCCATGCCTGGTAGCAGCCCTCATTGAATTGAAATCCCTGATGGTCGCCTACAAAGTAGTCTCTTTGGGTCTACATTCACACCCACTTGATCACCCTTATACAGGTTATATAGTTGTATATACACATATATATGTATGTTCAGGGCAATCCAAACTTTTCCTGTCTGTTGTTCCACGTTGGTGGAACATGCTACAAGTTCCTACCAAACTAGGGGCGTTCCTCTCTACCTTAAAAAAAGCACTAGCACTACTACTACTTCAGGATTCAACGACAGTCAACAATAATGAATCTTCTTATTAGGAATAAACCTGCCTCCTACATGAACTGTCTATACTGTAGCTGAACAGGGTCAATGTGTATGATTGGTTAGCTCCTCAAACTGATGAGCATTTGCCACCTTGCATGGCAGCCAATGCCATCAGTGTATGAATGTGTGTGAATGAGATATGTAGTGTAAAATCACTTGATTGGTCGAAGGACAAGAAAGGTGTTATATAAGTACAGTCCATTTACCATTTCCTTGGAAAAGCTGCTATTTTTTGTGGTACACAGGTGGTATAGAGTTTGAGAAAAACTGTGTGACAAGTGTTGCGGTCAGTTTGAATAAATTGCATACATGAATGATTCATTAAGACGTTTAAATGAAACACCTACATTTTTCCATAATTAATAATGTATGATTAGTCATTAAGATGACAGACTCGTAATTGACCTGTTCCTACTGGAGGATAGCTAGCTTCCCTTTGCCTTCAGTCACATTGATTGTTTTGTATGACGAACAGTCCAACGGCCAGTTATTTACATGTAGTCTACATCATATAAGACAAAGAAAAGCAAAGAATGTTTGACTCAGTACAATGTATTTATAAAGACAATGCTTAATGTTAGAAATGTGACAGCTTCTCAAGTGAAGTAGAAATTCCTGACTTGGCTCTTATCTTATATCTCAAATTAAAACAAAATGAAAGGAAAGAGTATCATGAATAAATGAGTCATTTGTAACTTAATATGAATGTAAATGTAACTGATAATCACACATACTGCTGTGTTATGAACATGGTACAGTTCCTCTTCCCCTCTGCTTTTCTCAGATTACATCATCATTGACGCTTTCCCCTCCTCCACTCTCTCTCTCTCTCTCTCTCTCTGCCAAGCTTTTAAACCCTCCTCCGCTGACCTGCCCACTGTCAGTGCAGTGTGTGTGCCTTCCAAATCCCTGATGCTCTATAACACTGGATACTTGGAATACAACTCACACACACACACACACACACACACACACACACACACACACACACACACACACACACACACACAAACACAGTACTACAGTGCATACTGACACATAGCAGGCTGATCTGGCACATGTAGTATAGCAGCAATATTTCAGAAGCTGCTGGGATCATTCTTCTCAGTATTTTAATACTTTGTTTGTTTGTGAGACATCAAGGATAACAGGTAATGACAAAGACATGCAAACTGACAGGGACACACACTTCCTCAGTAACTAGATATATGAGGAAGTAGACTTCATGTAAATGTTGGTGAAAGGCTTTAGAGTAACACAGATCATATTTTGTGTTACTCTGCTTGTATGAGGACAGAATTAACACCCATCATTAAAACTGCAGGTCAATGATCCAAATGGTTTCATGTGACGTATTAATTTCAAAATAATAAATGTGATGATGAACTTTTGTCCTCATCTGGCGGACACGAACATGACTAATGTTGTCACAAAACCAGAATTTTAAACTTTGATACAGTACTAATATCTGTCCATACATTATCTGTAACTGCTTATCCTCATCAGGGTCACAGTCGGGCTGGAGTCTTTCCCAGCTGACTTCGAGAACAATACTAATATAATTTAACTAATAAAAAAAAATAATAATATTGATCCTACTGCAGAAAGAAATAAAGTAGCACACAATAGAGGGTCATTTTTTAAATCTTATTTTAAAAATGAACACACAGTGCTGGTACAGAGTCACTGCATACTGAGGACCAGTTGCAGTGTTTCCCGCACGATAACACTGTAACTGTTTTTTTCATATTTTATTTGAATACATGCCATATTTCCAGCATACACACCTGCTTGCCCCGTTCTGCCCCTCTCTGTTTCTCTCTGTCTGCATCAAACAGGATCAGCAGTGAAGTCATCTAAAAAAACAAACTTGCATTTTTGGATTTTTTTCACCTGCAGTTTTGTTTTTCTATCTGCTGTGCAGGAAGCTTGTTGTTAATGACATAGCTTATTGGAACCAACATAGGTGTGTTCGCTGTCGCTTTACCTGTTCCATGCCATGTGTTTGTGTCTTCAACGTAATACCAGATAATCTCTCTTTGTGTCTCTGCAGCACAGCATTCGTGATTGTCAGCTGAACACAGGGAGGGGAATAATGTCCACTAGTTAATTGATTGTGTGTGTCGCATTTCTGATTGTAGATCTGTTTTTTTAAATAACTTTGGCACTTTAGATACTCTTGAATGTTTAAATAACAGAGGTTAGATCATTTTACACACAAAGTATGGATACTTCTAAAAATCCTAACCATAACAAAAGAATGCTAATGTAGCTCTGTGTCTGCTGAATATGTAACTGTCATTTATAGTTTGTTGCACTGTTGCAAAACAAATATGGAAAGGTATGGAGAAATGATGTCCTGGCTGATGGAAACTATTTGTTCACAACAGGTCATCCATCCAGTCAGTTTTATTTATATAGAACCAAATCATAACAGATATTATCTCGTGACACTTTCCATATAGAGCAGATCTAGGCCGCACTCTTTATAATATTATTTACAGAAACCAACAATTCCAGTATGATCAAGCACTTGAAGGCGAGGAAAAACTTCCTTTAAGTAGCAGAAACCTTGAGCAGTACCTGGCTCATAGTGGGCCACGACCGGTCGAGTTCAAGCTGTCAAACAGCTATTAAAGACACATAAATGAGACACATCATTGCACTGGGATTTACGTCTACAGTAGGAACCGATGGGCATGGGGCAGAGAGCCTGACACAATATAGAGAAATCCAAAAGTATTGAGAAACACGTAACACACTGTTGGTTTTAGTCTTTTCATAAGATCTATGGACAATAAGAACCATGTAGGATAATACTAGACTGAGAACATCTTAAAAAAATGAAAAAAAATCAAACACTCCTTTGCATTGTTCCATCAAGTGTCATTTTATAGATTCTCCTCATGAACTTGGGACTTTTACTGCACTTTGGATTGGTGGACTCAAAGGATGGAATTAAAGATGTTAGCTGGTGTTTTTTACTTTACTATTAGTAAAGTAAAAAACACCAGCTAACATCTTTAATTGTTCTTCACTTTAAATCTCTTTGTCTCCCTCTCTCTTGTCACAGAAGGATTAATCATTTTCCCTGATCCTGCATGTCTATCTTTGGATTACAAGCAGGCCTCTTTAGCATCTCTCTCTCTCTCTGTCTCTCTCTCTCTCGATCCTGCACTGTGTTTCAGGAAGGTCATATTTAATGTTTCCACTGACTGCTACTGTTGAATAAGCTGTTGTGTAAGATGCTGTGTATTCAGCTCTGTGCTGAGTGTAGACTGCTGAACACTGGCCGTGGACTCTAATGCGCTTTTGTGCGTTTGTGCACATTTCTAATTTTTTTTCAGTTTTTTATGCTTGTGCACAATTTTATTTGTGTGTGTGTGTGTGTGATTGCGTAGATTAGAAGACATGCTAATTTATGTTAGTCTATTTCTGTGTGTGTGGGAGGAGGGCAGATGCAGCCTAAGAGAGTGTTTTTCTCGAGCAAGGGAAACCATTCTGTCGCTATAGCTAACACACACACACACACACACACGCACACTCAATATATGCACTGCACACTGATGAATATTTTTAAAGACCCTCATATAGTGTAACCCAAGACAACCCATGCTTTGTGTGTCTGTGTGTGAAACTTCACACATTTTTTTCCATTTCCATTCTTTCAATCAAGTGAAATGCACTTCATTCTTTCACTTTTCTTAGTAACTTCTCTGGACCTTTCCAGAGCACAGTTTTCTGATCAGCTCTCCTTCAACATGTTGAAAATCCAGTCATCATTCCTAATGTAAAAAAAAATCTTCAATAACACTCTGCGTAACATTATTAAGAACTTTCTTGACTCCAGCAGCAGGTGTGTGAAGAGAGGATGGTTGGGGTCCTGCAGCACCCCCTGCTGACCGAGAGTGGAACACAGTATAAATAACATTTTATAACATTTATGTATGTTTGCTGTTGCACATACAGCCTGGAACAGTATACAGTAACATTAGTTTGCAGACCGGTCAAACATGTCAACATTTGAACTCATACCAAAGGGAGAGAGTTCTTTTTTATTATTGCTGGAATATGTTGCATTAGCTGAAAAACACTTTGACTTTTGAATGTTGCTGCTGTTGGTTTTCCGCTCCTTCATCACTAGTCAACATTCTTTAATAATGACCACAATCGTAATGCAAACTGCATTTTGAACAACTCTCTGTTAGTTCTCATATATGCAGTGATATCATTATAATACTCACACAAGCTGGAAATCTCCAGATTAGTCAGATTTAGTGAACAAACTCACAAAATTGTATGCTGTAAACCTACCATGTTTACATGAGTACAACATTAAAGGCATCTTCATGCTGTGGCAATAATGGAAGTAGTATGATCATAATAAAGCTACACAAAGCCTCCCGGGGGAGGAGGTGGGGATGGATGGATCAGTCCATAAACATTAGACTCAGTATTGTCAAGTCAGTGTTGGTTTCTTTTGACCACAATCGTTGTATAATCTTTAATCTAAACTAATCAAAGTAATACTAACTTGAACCACAACCTCTCCATAAACCTTACCCAGTTGTTTGATAGCAGCAGCTGATCAGGAAATATGAATCGTTAATCATTTTTACAACAGTGTGACACTGTGTATGAAAACACTGATGTGTCTATGTGTATTTAAAACCAGAGAACAACATATGAAGTCGTTAGTTTAGTTTGTTCTTGTGTATATTTTCTCTCTGACTCAGCTTCTAGAAGTCTGTGTCTCTTTTCCATTGATTTACGGGGTCTCTCTATGATTTTCTCTCTCTCTCCATAGAAGGCTGGGGATGCACACTACTGCTGACAGACACCAGACCTCTTCCTGTAGGGTACAGTGTGTGTGTCAGCCGTTATAAATGTCACTAAGGCATTATTCAAGTTAATGATAGCCATAGTGGATATCTCAGCTATCTGCCAGCTCCTTGTGTGTGCATATATGTGGGTGTGGATTGTATGTGCCAGACATTACGCCAGTTTCCAACAAACCTTACATGGCTGTGTGTGTGCGTGTGTGTGTCTGATGGTATTCCCTCAGACCACACGTCTAGATAATTAAGCAGGACCGCAGTGACTGATGAATTCTCAAGGGAGCATATGACAACTGCAACGTTCTCCACTTGTAACTGCATTCAGTTTGATTATTTTCAGCTGCATGTATAAAATGGCGTTCTTCTTGTGTGGTATAGTAGCCAGAAGCCTGCCCATAGCTGCTGTTCGCCAACAGCATCAAGCTGCAGCCTCAGAGAAACACTGCAGCAGACTATTCACCAGAATTATCCCCCCGGGAGAGACCTGGCCGTTTTCCAGTGTCTTTGCATTTCTAGTGGTGGAGAGCCCTCATAAATGATGGAACAACAAAGAAGCCCTCGTTCATCCTAATGTATGTTGATTTATGAGAGAAACTTTGCAACTTCCCCACAAGTTCCTCTTACTTTATGACTGTATGAAGCATTATGTGAAGATATACGGAGCCATCAGCTAGCCTGATACCAGAATTCTGAATCAGCAGCCACGGCTTTGGTTCGTTCAGCAATTCAAATAGTTCAGGTGATGCACTCATCAACTGGTGTTTAGTGAGCTGGTGAAACAGTTGTAATAAGATGAGAGCTTAGTAGATGGGATTAATCATAGAAACATCATTGTGCTACATGGCTAGCTAGCTTCTCTCAAGTAACGAGGGCTGTGTTCTGAAAAACACGACTGAAACCCCTCATATGTCGACAGGTTGAAACACTTAGAATTGTCACGTCTTTGCCTATTTTTGTATTTGTGGGGAGCCAACAGAGGTATGACTGCCAATATGGCGGAGGCCAGAGCCACCACAATGAGCTTCTTATCCATGTTTTATCCTGTCTATTAAAATAAACTGATGTTGGTTGGAAGTTTTGTTAGTGAGACTAGCTTTAAGTCCCTAGACCCTAGTTGGGGCTGGGTCTATGGATTTAATTTCCACTCATGTATGTACCAACAGGCCACAACATAAACAGAATGTAATGGGAGGATACTGGCTTTCATGAACAACTAGTTTCCCAAAGTTGCTCCGCTTGTCCCCTACAGGGTCGCACACTTGACTGCGTAGTTGGGTCGCCAACTGTGCTCTGAGCTCCACATTGGTTTCAGTTCATCAACAAACAAATGCAGACAGAAACTAAACCAAAGCAAAGCTTACAGATGAGATCGCCTTTTTTAGAGAGAAAGAGAGAGGAATGACTGAAATGTAGTAAAGACTGTGATGCACCTGACTCTGTGTGCCCATTGGCAGATGCAGGCATGTGATTGTGTCTGTTCTCTTAATGACTGAGTCTGATGGCTTGCTGTGATCTCCCTCCGGCAACTGCACATTTACAGACACATCTTCATCATTTCATGCCTCAGAGTGAGAGAACACAGCTCTCCGTAGCTCACTGTTCAACATATAATCAATTAACAATTGCATTCAATTTGCTGAGGCCTCGTGTGCGACCCACAAATACCACTAACTGACACATAACCTAATGTGACCCACCTTTGCTGTAATTACACAGTCACTTCAGTTACAGTCTGTGTTTGTCGGCTTTTCTGTTCTGCTGAATATTATTAAGAAAGTAATTTTTCTGACCAATATTGTGATTGCAATTTGAATAGTGATTGGTTCTATAGATAGATATTATAAATAGATATTAAATAGATATTCTATTCCAAACCTACTATACACCATGACATCAACATCACTGACTGACTCAGTGTCTTTTGCCCCTGCCAAGGTAGCAAGAAACTTAGGAATCATCATCGATGACCAACTCACCTGCTGTGATCACATTGCCTTGCGCTGCTTCACTCTTTACAACGTAAGGAAAATCAGACCATACCTGACTCAACATGGTACCCATCTCCTGACGGGCCTCCCAGTCTGCACAGTGAAACCCTTTCAATACAGCATGTCTGATTTTCAAACAACCCAAAAAGGCACACGATACCCCGCTGCTCATCAAGCTCTACCTTTAGCAGCCCACATTATATTCAAATCCCTGCTTGACTACAAAGTAGTCTCTAGTTCTGCACCCACCTACACCACCTATGTTACCTCCTGACTGTTGCGCTCTGAATGACACCTGTATGCTCAGGACAATTCAAACTTTTCTCGTCTGTTGTTCCCTGTTAGTGGATCGACCTACCAGTTCCTACCGGATCAGGGGCGTCCCTCTCTACCTTTAAAAACCTCCTGAAGATCTCCAGCTCTTCAGAGAGGACCTCGCTTTGGATGAAAATGTCTAATGACTAAATGTAAATTAAATTTTCCTACAGCAGGATTAATAAAGTATATAAATAAATAAAAAAATAAAATAACTGGAAAGGCTCAGAAAAGCATTGTTTGCTGCTTGTCGTTGCTTCCAGGGTTCTTACTTGCTGATGTTGTGTGACACACACTTGTAATTGTACACACAATTGTGTAGTTTCTGATGGGGTTTTAGTCCACACAACCATGTATGGCTCGACAGCTATTAGACAGACAAACAGATGTATGCTGATTAGATCTCAGTTACAGCAGGATTAACTGCTGTGACAGATTTTTAATTGATTGTAACGCTTAGATGCAGGACATGCTGTAGTGCTGTTGCTGTCTGACTGGCTGATAGGAACCTTATCATAGCTACATGATCACTTAGGAAGGACATACTGTGCCTCAGTGTGCACTACACTTGGCCTGTGTGTGTGTGTGTGTGTGTGTGTGTGTGTGTGTGCAAGTGATTGAATGACAAAGCGAGTTACATTGCTAGTTTCTGTTGTAATGCCACTGTGTGCTTGTGCCTGTCTTACTGAAGCACTTGCATGAGATGAAGAGAATGGAACGTGACATCTGCCTAATCGAAAATGAACGGGCTCTGTCTTCTGCTTATTTAACGTAACTGTATCTGGATCAGTCGAGCAGAGCTACAACACCGCAGGAAGGAGTGTCATCATGTTTCTAGAGAGTGTGAGCGGCAGAAAGAACAAAACACTGACCAGAACAGGATCAAACTGAACATGACTCAAAGCTCAAAGGCTCAATCAAACAAACACTGTTTGTTATTTAAAGGTCATTATATCTTTAGAATTTTATAGTTCTCTAGATGCCTCCACGCCCAATGTCAGCTGGCTCCAGCCCCCCACGACCCTAATGAGGATACAGATTTATGTATGTGTATGTATGTATGTATGTATGTATGTATGTATGTATGTACGTATGTACATATGTAGATGCCTCCTAGATTGAATTGAATTTTTAGTTGATCAGTTGAAGTAAAGACATTTTTGTTTTTTTGTGCACCAACTCCAGTCTTTTCATAATGCATCAAATGATCAGCTGATTAGATGAGATCCTGAGATTTTAGCCACCACCTCTGATGAGCAACATAAAATCTGACTGTAACTGACCCTGGGTTAATGCATGTCTTGATTTGTAATCATATCTGTGTGTGTGTATGTGTTTGTATAGGATGATGAGGTGGTCCTACAGTGCTCAGCCACAATCCATAAGGAGCAACAGAAACTCTGTCTGGCTGCTGAAGGCTTCGGAAACAGACTCTGCTTCCTTGAATCCATCTCCAACTCCAAGGTAACAATTCAAGCTCTTCTAAACTCCTCTGTGCCACATGAACAACAGAATGTCAGTCAGGTGAGAAGTCAAAGAAGTAAAAAAAAAAGTGAGCATAAAAGAGGCATGAGGGGTCACTGAATGTGAAGGCCGTAGCATATGTTTCATATGATTTTCATTCTCATTAAAAATTAATCGGTGTTAACCCAACTGGACACCTACTAGAGGTTAGAGAGCACTCACCACAAACACCAAATAAGACTTTAGTGAACCAAGGAACCTTGAAGCTGTCTTCTAGGCCATAGTGAAGCAACAATAACACATTTCTATTTGCATTAGCATGAAATAGATGGATATCAGTAGACATGTATGTACTTGTAATACATGTAATACTTTGTATTTTTTTACCTGGACATTATTTTCCCATATTGTTTCAAAGTAACAAAAAGGGGACAGCAGGTTTTGAATTTGGTCCAGTATTGTGTGAGAGCACTGTGAAATGCGTCATAAAAGAATTTTTGGGTGCACCGTCAAAATGTGCCCATTAAAACGGCCTCTGCCCCAGTACTAGTCACTTTGAAACAAAACACTGGAAGGTCCAGGTCAAAAAATATGCTTAAAATCAATCATACAACTCCTCTTCCACAAAAGCCCCCTCAAATATTTTTACCATATTGTCTCATCAGTCAATTTGTTATCAGGACTGGACACACCACAGTCCGCTATCTCTTTGATTTGATGTGGTGTATCTTCTGTATTGTGGTTTTATTCATTCATTATATGTCTGGTAAGGTGTCTGTCTGTGTAGTGGCATGCTGTAGCTTTTTTGCTAAAACAACTTGTCAGTCATTAAGATCAGTTAAGCATATTAGTTGGAGTAACTCTTCATCACCATTACCCTCAGTACATTTGGCAGGCTACATGAACAACTCGATCTGTCAGCTCGGAGTGTTCTTTAAAGACAATTGATCCCCTGATTACTTCCTGCTCAATAGACCCCCCAAATCAACAAAGCACTTGTAAATCTGCCATCCTGTGTTTCCTTAATGTACGTCCCTCTCATCTGTGATGCCACTAAGTCAGTTTATTGTTAACTCTCAGGTGAACATGCAGCAAGACAATATTGTGATGCAGGTCACACATTTGATACTGAATTTCCTTAAAACAGTCGTGTAGAAATCTTGCTGAAGGCTGACAAAGTCCTCCTCATCTCAGATATACAGTAGCTTTCAGACATTATACATGTTAAACATTAAATTATGCATATTTGCCAATGACATATTTTGATGACTTTGATAAAGAACTAACATGGTGTAATTCACCTTGAATGCTATTGTATTGGCTGTGTTCAACTGTACATATGGAAACATGTGGCTAATAGTATGTTGATACAAAGGAAATATTCTACAACTAACTGTACTGAGACAATGTCAAATAGCCAATAGAAAGGCCCCAACTGTTTGTTGAAATGATGGCAGGCCATCAGATGGGTTCCACCGAGTGGGTTGATTGGTAGAATATGTATCACTGCAGACTTTAGTGATTTTAAGCTCAAGAATGATAGATGATACTTTATTTATCCCTCATGGGGTCATTTGAAAATTGTGAGTTTGCGAACATAAACACAAAAACTAAAAGCTACAAAAATGACGATGTAAGAAAATGGAAAACTTGTGTGCTTTTTTAATATTTTAGAGGATGTGTTCAGTGATGAGCTGTACAAGTTATCCAGCTCAGGTTAACAGTAATCTGTTTTTGTCCTCTTGGTAAATTAATGTAATCCAGGACGTAACTGAGAATGTCCAAATACTTTGAATAAAGGTGGAATGTAACATTATGTAGGCAGTAGAGAATACAACTTCTTAGCAGTTGGAGCATAGCACAGCTCAACCTCTGTGGCTCACTGATATACAGCAGAAGGCATTATTAGTCCCTGCAGTAGTAATTATAGGAATATTACAATGACTAATATCATTTAGTCACTACAGGCTGCTGGGATTAATTGTTGACTACAGGCACACATCAGTCCCTGCAGGAACATTCTACAATATCACAGGGTTTTTCCCTTAGTTACGGCTGCAGTCATTTATAATTACTGTCATCAACTGATGTCAAATGTGAGAAGTGTCATGACTGGCAGAGACTATTTTTTATTATTCTGGTTGATGCATTATGTTATGTCAAAATCCTGAGACGGTAATTATCTTAAGAAAACAAAACAAAATAGCTGAAGGAGGTTTTATTTCTGTGAACACAGTCACACAGCAGTTCATTCCTTATCTATTTTAGATACGTGGAAGATATCAATACCTTCTTACTCAAATAATGATTTATATTTGTGTATTTCTTTGTAATCAAATATTTGTATTTGCCTGTTTTATCAAAAGCCTTCATCCACTAAAGTAAATCTGCAGATCAATCATAAATAAATCTATTTATGAGATATTTAAAAAAAATATATATTTCTGCATTACTTGCAACAATGTCCACTACTCTCTAAACTTCTTCTTCTTAGTCCTTTAGATTAGGCATCTCTGTGTTATTTCATGGTAACACTCGGTTACATTATCTTATTTCTTTAAGGATTCACTCTCCTAATCCTTGACTAACCTTCAGCCTCGTCCAGTCACTGGATGCATTGGAACATTCAGTCATTGTTAACAAAATAAAACTGTATCAAGATTTATATAAATCATTTTTTGTATTGTGTTCTGTATAAAAACATGAATGAATCATCTAAAGTGTTCCTGTTGTGTCAGAATGTGCCTCCAGATCTGTCCATCTGCACCTTCGTGTTGGAGCAGTCGCTGTCGGTACGAGCCCTTCAGGAGATGCTGGCCAACACAGAGGAGAAGGCTGAGGGGGTGAGTGTGAGACGCACACAAGCACACACACACACACACACACACACACACACACACACACACACACACACACACACACACACACACACACACACACCAGGGGAGGGAGGATGAATGAATGCACAGTAGGTTGTTCTCAGATCAGGTGAGACTGGAAGACTGAGACAGCGGCCTGATGAAACACAGAGAAGGAGGCGGAGAGTCCACTTACTGATCAGTTCATTCTTAAAGTCAGCTACACACTTCCATCAGTTATACCTCATCCAAACAGAGCAGAAGTAGACAGTGTCTCACTCTTTCAGTACATTTATGCATCTGATGCAATTGATTTCTAATTCTATCTAGTATTTTTAAACTAGTCATATCTGGAATAATCTTTCAGTGGTCATATTGGTTTTTACCACACATGAGACACACTGCGGAGCTCAAATCATCGTCCGGCTCAGAGAGAAACTTAGCATACCTCAGGACAGAGCCTTCAATCAGCTGATTTACATGGAGTACCTAACTTTAATGCACTGTAGGGTTGCATCAGTGAGAGATTTTTACTGTATGATAACTCTCTCAAAAGCTTTTTACACAATCAACACTAATATGGTAGAATTGAATAGTTATCTTAAAAAATATGAATAGAGTAGAATTCAATACAGATAAGCAAATGCGCATAAAAGATCAGTTTTCATATAACATATAACCCTACTGCACCTATTTTTCACATGAAGATCAATTTATTCAGGATGGTTAATGCTGTTCAGTCTGTATGGAATATAGAGCCGTATAATATCTAGTGTGACTCCGGAGGAGCTCTGTCAGGTTTGTGAAAATAACCCTGATGATGTCATCAAAGTTACCTTTAATTGGGCTTGGAGAATTCTCATTAGATGGCAAGAATTGCATCAGACGTTTGCAGACATGGTCTGCATTTATATATCTACTATATACAGTATGAATACAGAATGATTCACTTGACTTTATAGAAATGACAGTACGTTCTTTACAGATGATATGAAAACGTAACAATGTGTCAAACACAGAGTTAGAGAATATGAGGTGTAGTTGTAGGTAGACTTTATGGTTTTCCTTTTTGTGAGGGTAGCTTCAGCTGCAGGTTTTTTATTTTATATACACATACTGACAAACAGTCCTGTATTATCTGAATAGTTCAAGTGAGCAGCTTTAATCATGTGCAGTTTAAGAAAACCTACACAGAGCCGCAGTGCAGAGGTAGCGTTGTGGTGGCGGAGGATCTAATAGAGATGGGAGTCATGTCAAATTTCATCATGACTTGCAGTTTTTTTAATGAAGTGAGGGAAGGGTTATTAATTTCTCCTTTCTCACTGTCAGCAGGCATCAAGACCAAAGCCATGAGACACACACACACACACGCACGCACACAAAACACACTCACACACACACACACACACACACACACACACACACACACACACACACACACACACACACACAATGGATTATTTATCTGAGCACAAACCTACATCATCCACTTGTAACGAAAAGCATAAAACCCACATTAACACACACATTTGAGGCACTGAGGAAAACAAAACACACACACACACACACACACACACACACACACACACACACCAAAATGTGTGTGTGTGTGTGTGTGTGTGTGTGTTGAAGAGCCTGTCTCTGTAGTCTTTACATGAAAGGGCTGACAGTGCTAAAGCCTGGGGAGAGATTTATGTGTATAGTGTGAGTGAGTGAGAAAGTTCAGGTGACTGTGTGTTTTAGAGGATTCTGTGTGTTTGCTGTTCATTAGTAAGCCAGGCATTTTGCAGAAGTGTGAAGTGAAGCTTCAGCGGCTACAGTACGTGTTTGGCATACACCATACACAGAGACCATAGAACAGCGTAAGCTCCAAAAACCCGCCCAGCACAGCATTGCTCTGTGCTCTTTGCACGGCACATAAAACAGCACATGCTGCACATGACTGAATCTAGTGCTCTGTGCGACCGTGGTAACCATCATCAACAATACAGAGCAGAAAAATTTTTTTTCACATGGCTTCTGGTGACTACCTGAAAAAACTCTGTCTCTGACCATGAATGTCATACCTGATGATACACAGATGACATATGAGACAGCATTTCCTTCGCTTGCCATTACATAAAAAGAGGAATGCGAAGGGAGTGCAACCATAGTTTACACATTACATCACACCATTCATTTAAATGATATTTGGTTTAGATCAGTGCTGGTTACATTTAAATGCTGACAGTGGCAAATGGGATATAATGTCCCGTGTAATGACGGTGTCTTATTGGACACATTACTGTTACAACACAAGCTGTGCTTAGTTAGGCAGCCATGGGTGAATCTGAAGATGAAGAACAGGAAGACAGAGGAAGAAGGTTTTGGCTGTTTGAATCAGCTAAACTAGCTCGTCTGAGGCCCCGTTCACACTTGTCATTTGAAGTGGCATGTTAGTTTTTAGTTTACAGATACACTATATGGGTCTCTGGTCCCATTTGCACTTGTACTTTCAAGTGTCTGGATGAAATCCAGATATGATTTATGGTAATGCTCCTTCATTTACACACACAATCTATCTTGGTTTTCCTGGGCTACATACAAAACAGGGTCAGCCCTCCTCTTGTCCAGAGGAGGTGGATGGATGCATAATCAGTTCAGTGAATCAGTGCAGCTTGATTTAATTGTTGGCTTCTTGCATCACCCATTAACCTATGGCGAATTTCAAAACTGAGGCAACTGATGGCTTGTTAAACTTTACAATAGTATTTTGTAAAAAAAGTAAAACAGCTAAGATATATAGAGAGTTTCTCTTGTTTTCATAGACAGTGTAGGTGAGACTGTATTCAGTTGAACATCAGGGGAGAATAGAGAAATACTGGAAGATAAAACATTGATCTTTAATGACGACGCCACTCTATCTTCTTACTGGATTCTGTTTTGCTGCTGATCATGAATGCCTTGTATTCCTGCAATGACATGTTGCCTTTCCAGTTGGGATCCACAGTGTTGAGTATGGCCTCTTCTTCCACCATGAGCAGGTCATAGACCAGCAAGTTATGATGACTGCTGCTTTTCTAAAGCTAATTATATGAATTTAAAGACAAAGAAGGGGCATCACATTTAAACAATATTTTGTGTGGGATCACACAAACAACACGGGGAAATATAATGTCAGGTTCAGACTACATGACGTCAGACTGAGGAACTGAAATGGGTGTTGGGTGGGTTTATCCACTCTAGTCTTATCATATTGGACTACAACTAATGCTGCATCTGGGAAACAGAACCAACAAAGTCTGGCAATTTTTTCACAACATGTTCCAAACATTGGCCAGTGGGTGCACAGGGCAGTCTTCCTGTAAATATGGTGAAATGTAGATTTTTGTGCTGCGAGGTTTAACTGTGAATCAGACGAAGGCTAAGCGTCCTTTTTTCCTTTCTCTTTTCACAACACAAGACAGCATGTATCAAACACACCACCATTTTTTTGTTTACATTCTTCTTCTCAGAAGAAGACATTGTGAAAGATGGTGAGCTATGATTGGCTAGGGACCAACACGTAGTCTGTCCCGTCTCTTGGCTGAATCACAGCAGGAGTTTAGAACTCTATAACAGACAACAATATTGTGTATTCTGAACTCGGCGTAAACCAATGGGCTTCTGGTTAGGAGCTGGAAGGTACTTTGATGGGAGGGAATAGACATGATCACTGTTTTTTAGGAAGTAAACATAACAGAACCTTGATCCATCAGAATATAACAAAGAAAGCCGTTCTCCTGCATTGTCATTTATTGTGTCAGATACATAGAAAAATACTTTTACATTATATCAGCATTTAGCTTTTACAGCTATACATTGAACTGGATTCTTTAATTGGGTACTTTTGTAAGTTTAATGAGAAAAACTTGTGATTACAGTTCTGTCATCGCTTGTTAGCATTTTTAGCATGACCAACTTTAACTAAACAGCAACCATCCACCTGGCTTGCTCCATCACATCAGGCTAAACAGTATAAACATAATTTGGGTGTTCTTAAAGAAACCTTGAAAAATTCTCTTATTCGGCTTTTTGCTGAGAGTTCATTGAGAAGAATGACATCACTCTCATGTCTCCTATCCTTGGTGTTCATTCCTATCTGGTTATCGATGAAGTCTTCACGCAAAGCTATGCTAACCAGGTCCTGTCTCAACTCTCTGTGTAACACAGAGACATGATATTGATATTGGTCTTCTCAACTCAACTCTATTTCCCACTGAAACCATATGGAGGCACATGTGGGGTTATGTGGAGGGAAATTCAATTTCAAAAATATTCACTGAGCTGTCATAACCTCCTCATCCAACAGTCTTGTCTGTTGGATAGATGTGTGTTTGTGTGTCGTCTGAAAAAATGACTACGGCAACTTACTTTTTCCTCCTCTCTCTCATTTCCACACAGCATGTAGATGTGGAAATATGGGTAGGTGTGCTTCCACTCCCTGTCTGTGTTTGTCATGGTTGTCGCCGTCCTCATGTTGGTTATTACAGTCACTGTCACGAGCATCAACAATACAAACAGTTTCCATACACATCTGTGTGTTTATCAATTCAGTGTCAACCTTTTGGAGATAATAGAGATTTTTGATATGACCTCATCAATGTGGAACCCCTGTGTTTAAAGATACAGTGGCTCCAGAGGCACACAAGTTCAATGTATTTACAGAGCCCAGTATCAAAAATCACAAATTTGCCTCAAGGAGGTTCATGATCTGTACAACACCCTCCATCCTTAGACCTTTGATGAGGATAAAACTCAGGATACCTCAGGAAGATCAAGAGAGGAGGGATCCTTCTCCCAGGACAGACAGACATGCAATAGGTAACACATATACAGAATAAACTGGCAAAACTGGTAAAATGCCAGATTTATAGATAGACACATATAAACACATTTGAAGAATGGATCCAGGAAGAAGCTGAGAAACTTCAGGTGTCGCCAAGCAGACCTGAACCAAACAACATCCTCTCCACTGTGGATACCTGGAAGAGGACAGCCTACACAGAGCACACTGTTCACACAAACAGGAGAAAACACAAACACACACAGAGGGAGTGGTTGAAGATTCAGATCCACAACATCTGGAATGAGGCACTGACAGGGCAGGGAAGTCCCAGGACGGATAATGGTCCAACACAGAGAGTCTGAGTAAAAATAGATGAGAAGGCAGGACAAACAGATTATAATACAGAGCTTGAGAGATTAATTGAGACTGAAACACAGACACACATATAAGCAGATACCTTTATTACGTTTCTGTCTATTGCAAAAACTTTTCCATAACATTTCCATACTTCTGATTCTGACTTTGGTATCCACAGTGGGACTTACAGTGCCAGACCTCACTGCTCTGCACCACTATTGTCCAAAAACGTATTAAAAACACATCAGTGAGGCACACTGTTGACCTGGATGACAAATTCCTTCATTACCCTGGACACACAGTGGATTAATCCACAGCTGAAAATAGCCCCAAAAAATTCACCTTTTTCTCCTGTTTGAGTAACGCTTGCTACAAAGTACAGTGACCAGCTGTTTGGAAATGAATCTGTGTTTTTAAAGATTTACATCTTCAGTTGGAACCAATGGGCTTTGGTTTTTACATGGGTTTAAATGTAGTTCGTTCTATAAGGACGAAGGATCTAAAGAAACAACGTCTTTCTTGAGCAGCTGGAAATGTCTGATGACCTACAGGCACAAAGTACTTTATTACAGTTAGACCATTCTCACTATTTAGTTTATTTTACAGTATCATTGTCCATATGGCAAGTGTAGATTGTTTTCCTGTGTTTTCTGTCTCTGTTGAGTCTTTTATGACATCCTAGGCCTACTGTATATAAATTTATTTGGTTGCACCCACTAATTTGCTGCAGGCCACACCAACAGTATACAAACATCCATCATTTTGCTTTTTGGTTAGCACACAGCAATAAGAATACAGTAAAACATAAAATAGTTATTATGTCTACCGCCACTTTAAGACAAGTTTATTCTTCAAACTGTAAGGGTTTCAATTATTTTTTTGAGTTTTAGATTAGGCTTAGTTTAGTATTTCACTAGCAAGGACCACAACAAGATATGTTTGAATGATTTATTAACAAAATGAAAGATAGAGAGTGAACTCTTGTACTTCTTTCGTCTGTTGCTGCATTGTGGGGAAGCTTTGGGGAATCCGCCGCAGCACCCGACACGACAGACCCTATGGAGAGTTAGAAATAGCATAAAAATAATGGGGTGGGTGGAATGGGTGCAGAATAGGAATAGCGGAAGTGCCATGGTTGAGGTGTGGTTCTGCTCCTGAAAAAGCTTCAATGAAAGTTCATAAGCAGTAAAGGCTGTGTTTTCTGCTGACATGATACAAATTGTATTAATTACAGTATATTAACACATCTTATGTATTAATTGTATCACCAATTACAGACAGGGACAGGACAGGGAAAAGCAGCTTCACCTCTTCACTGCTCTTTACACACATTCTTTAATATGTGTGTGTGTGATAGTGAAGCGGCTCTGCTCTGTGAGGCTTGCACAGCTCTGTGTTCGCTGGCAGAATGACTGCAGTGCAGCAGGAGGAATTACGAGAGCAACAGACAAACTGTAGGGGCACTTTCCACCAAGAAGACAAATGTCAGAAAGCAAGACTCCAGCTACATGTTAGAGTCTCCCGGCAGTGCAGACTCCTGCTGCAATCAGAGATGTTGGTGTCATCGTGTAGTTTTGCACTGATATGTGTAGTATAGTGGTCACACCACAGCAGAAATGCTGGGGAGAGAGAGAAGGGGCAAAGAGCAAACAGGTTTGTAGGAGGAGGGGAGCTCTGCTTTATTCTAGTACTGGTACTGTTTAGTTCAGTGAACAGGGCTGCATGGTGGTGATCAATATTTATTTATCATGATTTCTAATTATTTATTCCCCTGAATGATTTTAAATAGCTACTAAACCACTTTGAACTTTTTACTGAGTGTAATAAAACTATAAATCGGACTTCAGAAGTGCAGGAATGACACTTTTTTTTTCTTTTGCAGGCTTGTTCAAGTAGTCTTTGTAGATGCAGCTGTTTGGGAAGCAGAGACCGATGACTGGCAGGACAGTTTACCTGTGAACAGGGAGCGTTTGATTCGATGTACCAGAGCTGCCACTCTAAACACATAGCATCAGTAGTGCATACACCCGATCAGGTTTAATTAACTGTGGAATCCCAAATCATACTCATGATAATTATTTCATTAGACAACCCTGGGTAATAGTAATTATACTATCAGCTGGGAATGTTAATGTGACAGTGATCTATTGATATTTGAACACAGAGCACCTTAAAAAAAATGATGTGATGGATGGATGACCTTACAGTTAAGCTTACTTTTTAAATTTGACTTTGCAGGCTCTCTGCTAACGTGTGATGATACAGCTGGCCTCCTCTCTCTTCCTGTCTGCATCTGTTGTGTTGATCTTTCTGTCTGTTCTGTTTGATATCTCCGTGTAGCTGTTTCTCACTGTTTCCCTCTCTCTCTGTCACGTCCTGTCTTTGCTAACGCTGCTCTTTTTCCCCTCTCTCTCTCTGTCTCTGTCAGACGGCCCAGGGTGGCGGCCATCGCACCTTACTGTATGGACATGCTGTCCTGCTGCGACACTCCTACAGTGGAATGGTCAGTGAATACACACTAACACACACACAACATAATGAGGGTCATACAAGCAGATTGATATCAACTAACACAGAAATTCTGTATGTCAGATAAAGTCCCATTTAGACAGGAATAATATTCCAGGGAGTTGAGGATAATGAAATATGTGACTGCTCCTCTGTAACTAACTCATTGTTATGCAGAGTGCTTAAACAACTGCCACGTGGTTCGTTAATAGAAAAAAAACAAAAAGAGGAAATTGTAAAAATCCAGATCATTATTAATATTAAATGATTAACTCCTTACAGTCACTGCTGTTTGTGGTGTTATATTGTTGAAGACATGCAGTCCACTATACAAAAATATATAATATACACTGTACAATATTTTTTACCTCTTCTCATGAAATGATTGTAACAATGTGATTTATTCTTGATATATCAAAACTTTATTGATCAATCTCTTTCAAACAAAGTTTAAACCACCATTAACCTGATGTACATAAATAGGAATAAAAAGAGGAAAACAAAATGATTAAAACTTCATGGACAACAGTGTATATTGGCAGTACTAATTTAGTAATTATTTTGATAATTAATGATAATGATTAAATTCTAATTTAGAATTATTTTGGAATTAAAACTGCCCAGTTGATGAGCGTGCTCCTCTGATGGCTAATGACTTCTTTTTACTTCAGTGTCTGGGGTTGCCATCTTGGCACAAGGTTTAACACCTTTTGTTTTGGTTCCATCATCACATCGTCTCACTCAAATCAAACTGCACACTAAATCTAAGAAACTGTTACATGAAACACTGCTCATTCTGTGCAACAGCTTAACAGAGATACTGTTATAAGTTATAATTATCCAGACTGCAGACAGGAGGAGAACATGTAATCCCCCGTCACACACACACACACACACACACACACACACACACACACACACACACACACACACACACACACACACACACACACACACACACAAAGATGATCTAATTGATCAGATCATTGATAAAATGAATTGTTTCTCTGTTTAGTACCTGTGCTGTCTGTCCACCTCCCGCTCATCCACAGACAAGCTGGCTTTTGATGTTGGACTGCAGGAAGACACCACAGGTAGGAGTCCAACACATTTTGATATCATGTTATATATAAATCATCACAAACTTTTTTCAAGCATTATTTTAAAGATTTCTTACTTTAAAGCATTATTTTCTATAGTTTTTAGTCCAAACCCTCACTGGGGTTGTTGTTGTTGGTTCAGTCTCTCTGCTTTCATCAACCTTGTTTCCAGCAGCAGCAGGCAGCTGTTTCCAGTGAAAAAGCTCTGATAAACCCACTGTGCACTTCCCGCAAAGCAGCAAACAGCAGACAGACACAGTTAGCTGGTGAACATGGTGGAGCGTTTAGCAGCTAAACAGCCAGATATTTTTCTCAGGAGTGAAAGCAGATGTGAGGTAAAAGGAGAGGAAATATTTGACTTCATCAGGCAGACACAAACATGACAAACTAATGTAACCGTTGCTTTGTGGTCTCCACTTTCAGAGTATAACACCACTGTGGTAACTATGTTCAGCTGTACTCGAGTATTTGTTCTGATTACATTACTTATGATCAACAACAACTTTGCTAACAGCCAAACATCAACCAGGTCACCAACAGCAGACCCAGCAGCAGCTAATATTACTGACTAGTCCAGCAGCAGTCAGCCCAGCTCGGCGTCTGTCTTTCAGCCTTTTATTTCACCAAGCTCTCACCAACCACTAAAAGTCAGTCCCACATTTACATCTTGCTCGCTTGCTCTCTCCTTTTCTCTTCTTACTGTAGTTCCTCCGTCATCCTCTTCATTCTCTTCCCCATTAGTTATTTCTATAAAATCTACTGAGCTTGGTTTTGTTGCCAGCTTGCCTAGCTCTGGTTCTGGTAAGACACCGGCTCCACTCCCCATTAGCAATCCTACGCAGCCCAGGGCCTGTAAAGCCCTTTCTTCAAACACTTCTGTACAAACACTAACACTACCCCCGGTGCTCTGAGTCAGAGTGGCCCAGCTAACAAACTGAGCTAACATTAGCTAACAGCAGCTACAGTCTGCAGAAGTTTACTTCACTGTCCATCAGGAAACTCTGTAAATCACAGAGAGTTGAGGCAGAAAGCCACAAAACATTTTCTCCATAAAATATGACCCAGTTTCCCCAAAATCACTCAAATAGTTGGTGGTGTGTGACTTTAGCTGTTACGTAGTGCTTGCAGGGGAACAGACATAGGAATGACAGAGACACCATTCAGCTGATTACAAGCGAGTGATGTTGATTTAGATTTCAGTGTATTTGTTGGCAAGATTATTGTTCCAACTCCAAACCTCTTAAAGGGGACAATAACAGAACATAATATTAGCCACACAATTTCCTGTGTGTTCATTCCATCTCTGTAATGAAACTCTGGACTGCTGTTGTCAGTGTTATGACGGCCGTCCGTCAGATTGTTTCTGTCTGTGTACAGATAGAATCTGACTCCTGACCTGCAGCTTCT
Organism: Larimichthys crocea; assembly: GCF_000972845.2. Classification (NCBI taxonomy): domain Eukaryota; kingdom Metazoa; phylum Chordata; class Actinopteri; family Sciaenidae; genus Larimichthys; species Larimichthys crocea. The sequence continues at coordinate 1,242,191 of NC_040026.1, forward strand.
CCACAGTGGTTTTAACTCCAGAACAAAGTCAGGACAATAAGCCGCAGCAAAGAACGCTGTCTGCCCTGTTCTTGTTCTTGACCTGCTTCTGTAAAGATGATGCAAATTACAGTACAAGCAGAACAGCTGCAAGACAAATCTAGGCTAGCAAAGTGGTACACAGGCTGAGGTGATACAGAACAGTAGGTAGTATTACAGGACTTTATGTTGCTATGTGAGTCTGTGAGTCATGCACTCACTTCTGCTTTATTTTCTGAGATATTGTTTGTGTTTTTATGTGAATTCTTAGTTTCTGCGTTTGTGTATGTGTGTGTAGGCGAGGCGTGCTGGTGGACCATCCATCCAGCATCAAAGCAGCGTTCCGAGGGAGAGAAGGTTAGAGTGGGAGATGATCTCATCCTGGTCAGCGTCTCCTCTGAAAGATATCTGGTCAGTAGCAGCTGTGTGTGGGAATATGTGTGAGGAGAGGGGGCTCAAAGATTCTTCTTTCTTTCTTTACACACATACACAAGTACAAATAAAATGTCATATTTTCCTACACTACTTACAGTTTCCTTTCAGGTAAAGCCTACAGTACATTTCCTTCTTTGATTATATTCATGTTTGGTTCTCAGACATGTTTGTTCCCAACAGTAGCTGTCCTCCTGGACCAGAAGTCCAGAGGTTTAGTCTCAGTGTCCATATGTCTGACAAACATTTTATAACATCCTTTAAGAAGTTTTGGGTCCTTGTGAGATTGGGTATTTTTCTTATTCAGACATTTAGAACAAACATCTGATGATATGATGATGGCTGACAGTTGTTCTTAATATTTCGAGTGTCGCTTGGGGTACAGACAGTACAAACCTCAATATGGGCACTGTTCTTCTGACTGTATTGAAGTAACCTTCAAGACGTCCTCATAAAATTAGCCATTTTTAACAGCCTCATAACTTGAATCTTGAAGTGGAGGCTTTATTTCATAATCTGCAGCCCAGCTTGTAAACGTTATTAGTACCTGGAAACACCTCGGGCAGTTTAGCTACATATCTGTACATTTGCCTGCTTGCGCCTGTTTGCATAATCTCAGATAAATATTGAGTTTACAGCATTTGGCTCCCTCTGTTCTTCTCTTTCTTTTTCCTGACTGTCTGTTTTGATCATTCATTGTGTAGAATGCAAAACCAGCTTCAGAAACCGCGCAGTCTGCTCAACACATACTGACTGACCTATTGCAATGTCTGATGCGTCAGAATCGCTGTGCTGTCTCTGGTGTTCTGGTGGCCAGACCAAATGTCAAAATACAGGACTCGTGTTTAGTGTTCATCTGTTCTGCTGTTTTTCTTTTCAAATTTGGCATATACGTCTCTCTTCCTGCAGCATCTGTCCTACGGTAACGGCAGTCTCCATGTAGATGCAGCCTTTCAGCAGACACTGTGGAGTGTGGCTCCCATCTGTTCTGGCAGTGAAGTAGCACAAGGTACACCTGTCACCTGTCTATGTTTCGCTCTCTGTTTTCTTCTCTCCATCATTCTGTCTTTTTTTTATCTGTACGTTGTTTTACTTTGAAATTTGAATTTCAAGTTTCTCAGACATTGGATGCAGCATGTTTTCAAATGTAATGATATTTGGAAGACAACAGAAGAATTCGAGAGTCTGTCAAGGACTACAATTCCCAAAATTTTTTGAGTGACAGAATTTGGGCAGTCAGCTCTACTGGTCTTTTATGTATGTGAGTGCTAACGCATTTTTAATAGCATGATCGATTGCTGCCCTGGCATCACATCAGGTTTATCAGTGTACTCTGAGTTTTAATATTAGCAATGTGCAGGTTAACAGGTTTCCTAATTCTGGTGCTTTTATGCAAATGTGACTGATCTGTCTGTAGCATGATTCACGCGTTGTCTGTCGCCTTCTGTTCTGTCTGTCTTTCTCACCCCTCCGCTGCACTCTTCTCCCCCATGTATGCCTCACCTTCCTTTCATTTATTTTTACCCTTTTTGCTTTTCCTCTCCTTCTGCTCCCTCGTCTGCAGGTTTCCTGATAGGAGGGGACGTCCTGCGCCTCCTTCACGGTCACATGGACGAGTGTCTAACCGTTCCATCTGGGGAGCATGGAGACGAGCAGAGGAGGTAATAATATGCACTGATAATTACGACTGGACTGATTTATGGACAATATCCATTACATTTGGATACATATTACATTGAGGCGTCTGTGTTTGTTTGGGTTTTCCGGCACTTCTGTACTGACCTCAGGTCAGATATATCTGAACATGGACGCAGCATGAGCATGCTCCATTCAAGGCTTGTGTCTAATGTACTGTGTCTGTATGAAACCGGCCTCATTTGGCTTACATAGCAGCTTAATTACAGGATGCGACAGTGTTTTCTGTGTCGTCTGAGACATGTAGGTATTATCTTTAACAAACATACAAAATATTTCAGCTTCACTGAATCATTTTTTTCTTATTCTACAGTTCTGACACAGTGTCACATTGATGTGTGAAAAGGGTTTTTCCTTTTGTGTGTTTTTTGACTTCAGACTTGACTCTACTTCACACTGCAGTTTAAACCATTAGACATACAGCATTCAGCTTCTTTTGTAAGGAAATTACCATGGCCTGCAGGAAGGGAAACTAGCAACTCCCATTACAGCCTGAGCTCTCTTCTGTGACTGAGACAGGGACGCCTATTAATAATTATAGTCTTAAGATGTTCCCAAAGGGGACAGCCATGTTGTTAAACAATGCCAATGAGAATGAGTGTGTTCTCCTCCTCACTGTCTGCTGAGATTTGTCACTGAGTCATCCAGGTAGTGGAGTACTATATCTACGTACATGCATGTCAAAGGCAGCTGGAGCTGCTGTGGAAGAACGTTATGAATGAAGAATCATTTTTACCCCCAGGACGGTGCACTATGAGGGGGGAGCAGTGTCCAATCATGCCAGGTCCCTGTGGAGGCTGGAGACACTGCGGGTTGTGTGAGTACAACATACACACACACATGCACGAAATAAAGACCACCGCACACATATCATAGCCACAAACAGATGAGTGCTCTTTGTACAGATGAATACACGTCACCTCTGCTGTCACTCGTTTTATCTTCTGTCAGGCTGTCTGCAGCCTCAGCTGGGGATTCCTCACAGAATAAAGAGTCTAGCTTGGATTGGTGGCACTGTGGGCAGCAGAGTGCTAGAGTACATGTTAAAAATATTACAACTTTTTACTCACAGTATGTGCGTCAACTCTTACTCTTTCTCACTTTAAATGGTTTCAATAGTTGCTAAGTAACAGCAGTATCAGGCCCTGACAGTAGGTTTTAGACACGGTTTCCAGGTTGGTAACCAGACAGCAGATCCCCGGTTATTTAAGTTGATCGAATGATTGCCCTATTTTAACCATTTATGAGAAGATTGTGAGGGATGATGCTTTTTATACATACAGGGGGTGTATACATACAGGATTTAGCTTAAAAACCCACACACACATGCACACACACAAGCACTATGAGCAACATTTTTTTTTTAATGAATTACACATAGTCATTTGATCCGTGAGTTATATAAAAATATCTCTGCAGGAGGTGCAAACTGTAAACATATAATAATTCTTCAGGCCTGTGTATGTGTGTATTTAGAATTGATATGTGTGGCCTTGGGTTGTAGGTGGAGCGGGAGTCATATCCGTTGGGGTCAGCCATTCAGACTGAGACATGTGACCACAGGGAAGTATCTCAGCCTGATAGAGGACAAATCTCTGCTGTTAATGGACAAAGAGAAAGCCGATGTGAAGTCCACAGCCTTCTGCTTCAGGTCTTCCAAGGTACAGAGTCAACAACATCCACAACACTGTCTGTGAAGGGTGTGATGTATTACAACACAAAGGGAAATCTGTGTGTTATCCAATATGTTTTGATAGGCTTACATGTCCGAGTGGATTATCATTGTACAACACATAACTAATCATTTTGCATAAAAGGTTGTACAACATTACAGTATTAATAATGGTGCTTGCTGTACCCACACTGAATGGAAACTGTCCATAATGTATTTATGACTGCTCATTTTCTGCTTTTCTGCTCTACCTAGATTGATCACTGATGTTCAGCTGATGTTCAATAATAACTTTATTTGAAGTTACAAAATGCTGCCTTAACCTATGCACTAAAATAATGACAAAACAACAGAACATTACCAATAAAGAACAAAAAAGTGGGCCAAAACATAAAGAGCTCCTTGTTTTTTTAAGGTGATTTAAAGGATGCTATAGGTTTGGCTCGTCTGATATGATCAGGCTGAGGGACACAGACAGCAAAGTTCACGTCAGTCTTAGTAATAAGCCCCAAGATATGTGACTGAGGCTGCACTGTGGCTCATCAGGCAGCCTGAGCATGGCCTCAGATGGTATTTGTGATTTTCATGTCAGTTTTGCTTGAATTGTGATTCGAACGGTTTATCAATCATCAACATTTGCGATAAATCTTCTGTTTATGTATACAAAAATTCTCTGTGTGTGTGTATGCTCAGAAATATGGTGCTGTCAAACTCAAGGTAGCACACACTAACTGTGCTACTATCCAAATATGGACACACACATGTTCATGACAGGTTCTGTTGTCTGTTGTTCTGTAGTCTGGCTTGTATTGACTAGTTGTAAATGAATGAATGCAGATCATTGGGGATGTCAGCAATAAGTCAGTGTAACATGTGAAACTCGTCAAGATGAGTTTGGCACAATCAGTGTCATGTGGCATTTCATCAGATTTGATAATCATATTCAGTTTGGCTGTTCCTCTCTCTTCCAGGAAAAGTTGGACCCCGGAGTGAAGAAGGAGGTGGATGGGATGGGTGTTCCTGACATCAAGTATGGAGATTCTGTGTGTTACATCCAACATGTTGACACCTGCCTGTGGCTCACCTACCAGACTGTTGATGCAAAGTGTGCACGCATGGGTGGAGTACAGAGAAAGGTATCTCACTGCATTAAACAGAACTTGACCCTTGTGTAACATTAAAGTTAACTTTAGGTGCTTACATTCATGCCTGCAACAAGTCACAAAAAAGTTAAAAGTTAAAACTTATTATAGAATATGGTAAATAAATGGCACCATAATTTGTCTTTTTGTCACTTTTTATTTGTGCCCATGGTGAAATACAGCATGACTATAGATTTTACACAGTCTGCAAGTTACAGCAGGTTTTGCAGGAGGTGGATGGGATGGGTGTTCCTGACATTAAGTAATAAGTATAATGGTTAAATGTTTTCTGCTAATGCAAAATAATGCCAATCTTATCATAAAAAAGTTAGATCAAAAAACAGACTTAATATTTTGATAAACTGATGCGGGGATACTCTCTCATCATTGTTTTTTTTATTTTATTTAGCCTCACACCAATCTCACACCATTTAGCCTCTGGTTGCAACCATCAATGTTTTTAGCATATCTAGAAAACTAATATCCAGGTCATGACTTCCTCTGCAGTCCAGTAAAAAGCTTGCCCCTTGCCTACACATTCCGCCATCCTATACATATACGTGTTTATCGAGATTAGCCTCAGACCTAAGACAGCTCGGGTTCTTTGGAAACTGCTGTAATTTGATTAAGATTGTTGCTCAGTGAGGTCAGTCATATTCAAAGCTCGCTTCTTATTTCAGGCCATCATGCACCACGAGGGTCACATGGATGACGGGCTGACGCTGTCTCGCTCACAGCATGAAGAGAGTCGCACTGCTAGAGTCATCCGCAGTACCGTCTTTCTGTTCAACCTATTCATCAGGTGGATTACTGTGCGCACACACACACACACACACACACACACACACACACACACACACACACACACAGAAAAGTATTGTAAGTTAGTGGTTTGTAATTAAGAGGGATTTATTGTAGCAAATAATGATGAACCTGTGGCAAAAGCATCATGCAACAGCTGTGAGATATGTAATGGGAACAAGATGATTCTTGAATGTTTAAATCAGCAGGAAATACTGTATGAAGAACAGCTGGACCACTAAACCACTATCCTGTGTGTCCAGAAATTCTATAACAAACCTGCTGCAATTTCCTTTGCATGCTAGAAAAGTCACTCTCTCAGTCCGACATAATGTGACAGCACCCGCCAATGTGATCAAACTAGCTTTTTGCAATTTCCCTTGCATGCTAGAAAACTGAAGCTCAGGGGAAATGCTGGCTGCTCTGGGTGGCAAGACAGTGATGGTAACTTAATTAAAAGGAAATGTCCTGCACTTAAAGTAATATACACAGTGTATGTGAGACAGCAACATGCTGCATTCTGCTCTAATGTGCTTTTAATTTGAGGAGAGAAATGTCTCCTTCAGTGAACATGCAGACTGCAGAGTACAAGAGAAGAACTCTACAGATTTCTGTAAAGCAACAAGCAGCCGTATTCCTGTTTAACATCGCAGCAGCTGCTCTCAGAGTGTGCAGCAAAGAGTTAGGAACAAGCAAGATGCAGTTGCAAGCCGGGCAATAAATGTAGCTGAGCCAGTCATCTGTAACACAAATAGATGAGCTTATAGCGCCATGATGAAGGCAGAATATGTCAGTTCTCAGCTTTGAGTAGCAGCCTAATGAATCATTAATAAGCAGACGTTCTGTAAACTCCCAAAGTAAACACACTGAGCTGCGCTAGCATCAAACTAGACGTGTGCTCTCAACACTGAGAATCTGAATGACATCTCAGTACCCACAATACTCTTTGTCAATGTGCCCAGTCATGGACTTACAACTTCTAAGACATCACAGATCCCACTGAAGTTGTTACATATGACATATGGGATACATATGGGTCTCTGTAATTAATATTACAGAGTACAGTGTAGACCTGTTCTGTACAGAAAGTCACGAGATAACTTTTTGAACCTCTGTATTTTTAGAAAGTTCAATCCCATCTTTTGACAAGTCCTTTGAATTGATGTAGCTCTATGGTCAACATTAAGCCCAGCACATTAGTTTGGACCCAGGAATGATCACACCCATACATCAAACCAATGGAGCAGCAGGGAGGTGCACATAAACAATCCTCTCAAACTGACAAGCTTGTCACAACCAATAAGCTCAGCCTAAACACAGTGAGGGAGAGCCAGCAGCCTGAAAGCATCATAACTCTGAACTAAAACTCACTGCGAGAAGCAAATTCTGTCTTATTCAGACAGCTAACATGGACACTGACCAACAAAGCTTTAACGTATAAATCAACCAGAAGAGAACTTCACATTACAGTTTAAGGCAATGATTGATGTCCTCTGCTCTGTGCTGTGCAGGGGTCTGGACACACTCAGGAAAAAGGGGAAGAGCTCCGTTCTAGATCTACCAATAGATTCTGTCAGTCTGAGTCTGCAGGATTTGATTGGCTACTTCCAACCACCTGGAGATCACCTGGAACATGAAGACAAGCAGAATCGACTGAGAGCGCTGAAGAACCGACAGAACCTCTTTCAGGAAGAGGTAGGGTGTGTGTGTGTGTGTGTGTGTGTTTGTGTGTGAATCTGATTACTTATTATTATTTACTTTTGTAGTCCAGCTCTCTTATTGTGTCATCACAGTTGTACCATCAGATTTAACTCTTGGATCCATTTATTCTGTGTACATTCTCCCTCTCAGACATAGTGACATACATTTTCATAGGTGGCAGCACAGTCAGAGTCAGTGTTGTCAGGGAACTGAGAGTGTGCTCTGCTTATTGAAGCATGCAAAGCTAAGGAATGCAGACACCATTGTATATAAGAAGTAGCAGACAACATTAAATATAGTGGAGCGGCTGGAGAACATCCAAAACTACCTGCAAGGAGAAATAATGTTGTATGAAGTCAGGGTGAGATCAGAGGTGCAGTGATAGCTCAGTTGCTCCACAGGGCACTCTTATTTGAACTGCAGTAAATTTATATTGCATTGTACTCGATTGGAGTCTTTTTTATTGAGAATTAAGCAGAATATAAGAGGACCTGAAGACGTCTGGCCCGGCTGAAGCTTTTGTCCCACAGTACACGTGGCCTTGATAAAGTACACAGTACTGCAAATGTGTCAGCTTGGAATTCAGCCCATCTCTGAGGTTTGTGACTGCAGTCTGAATGCTCTGTATCTGCAGCTGAGCCTCCACAGTGTTAACTGTTGTCTGTCTCTTCTCCACTTTATCTGATTAAAATGATCTGAAAGCAGATATGTACACCAGTGAAACCAACACCATGTGTGTCTGCAGGGGATGATCAGCCTGGTATTGGAGTGTATTGATCGTCTTCACGTCTACAGCAGTGCAGCTCACTTTGCTGAGGCAGTAGGAAGGGAGGCAGGAGAGGCCTGGAGCTCCATTCTCAACTCCCTCTACCAGCTACTGGGTACACACACACACACACATGCATATATGATATGATATGATACATTTTAGCATGAAGTTGATGTGCACATTATTCAAAGATGAAAATGGACTGAGTTACTATTTGCTTAAAAACACAGCAGTACTTCTTACATCATACCTCTCCTCTCCTCTCCTCTCTCCTGTCTCTTCCCAGCTGCACTGATCAGAGGAAACAGGAAGAACTGTGCTCAGTTTTCTGGTTCGTTGGACTGGCTGATTAGCAGACTGGAGAGACTGGAGGCCTCGTCTGGTAGGTTGGCTTGCCCTCCATGTCACAATATTCAACCAGTCACCACTGGATCATCATGAAAGTCACACTGGTGAAACAGAGGCTCCACTTTCTGTATATTATGCTATAATAATTGGATTTTTCCTGAGTCATAGTTCATCTCAGGTGTTGGATTGTTTGGATTTGTTGCGAGGTAGATTGGATACTTATCTACTCATTCAGCTTTAAATGCCAGCTTTTAAAAGTCCTTGAGTCATTGAACTTCTCTAAAATGTCAACACAATGAGTTGCACAACTGATTAGAAGCAGGTCTTACATCTCTGAGGAACTACTTTCAGTGTAGGATGATGATATGTAAATATAGTCCCTGCTTTTTAAATGCTCATTGCACATATGTAGTCATTCTCACTATCCATATTTGTATTATTATTTCCAGGTATACTAGAGGTGCTTCACTGTGTGCTGGTGGAGAGTCCTGAGGCTCTGAACATAATCAAAGAGGGACACATCAAATCCATTATATCTCTGTTGGACAAGCATGGACGCAACCACAAGGTATTCCTATAGATATACAGTATATCTTTGTATATTACACATTTGAGTTCTGTGCAAGTAAGCCATGTTTAATTGTGTGTGCTATGAAAAGTCTCCATGAATCTGTTGGCAGAAGCAGTGATTTAAAGATTCAGGCACATTTGCCAACTTGTCTGTGTTTTGCTGGTCAAGTGAGCCAACAAAGAGTTCTCACAGCAGAGAAAACCTCTGTTGACACCGAGCTGTATTTTGTCCAATCAAATCAATCTGTCAGGAATCCTGCAGCTCAGTCTGTGTGTGTTTGTACTCTAACAATGATGTATTTACAACACTGTCATGTTTCCTGGCATGTGTGTGTACTGTGCAGGTTCTTGATGTGTTGTGTTCGCTGTGTGTGTGTCACGGCGTGGCAGTGCGCTCAAACCAGCACCTGATCTGTGACAACCTGCTGCCAGGAAGAGATCTGTTACTGCAGACCCGCCTGATCAACCACGTAAGCAGGTATACACACACACACACACACACACACACACTAATTTAATGTAATATGTGGTGTTTACAGCATCGAATAACACAGAAGTTGTTTTAACCCAAGGTTGTTTTTAGATGGATCATGACATTCTTCTTCCTTCCAACAGCATGCGTCCAAACATCTTCCTGGGAGTCAGTGACGGCTCAGCTCAATACAGGAAATGGTACTATGAGCTGATCGTGGATCAGGCTCAGCCATTCGTCACAGCAGAGGCCACTCACCTCAGGGTGGGCTGGGCCAACACCAGCGGCTATGCACCCTATCCCAGCGGGGGCGAGGGGTGGGGAGGCAACGGTGTGGGGGATGACCTCTACTCCTACGGCTTTGATGGACTCCACCTCTGGTCAGGTGAGGTGTGTTTGTGTGTGTGTGTATCAAGGGAGAAAATTGTTCACTGCATGTGCGTTGATGTCATTGACAGACTGATTCCATTCAGAGGTTCACATGTCGCAGACTGAAATTCAAACTCTGTCCTTACTGTGCAGGCTGCATCGCACGGACTGTTAACTCACCCAACCAGCATCTTCTGCGAGCAGAGGACGTGGTGAGCTGCTGTCTGGACCTCAGTGCGCCCAGTATCTCCTTCAGGATCAACGGCCAGCCGGTTCAGGGCATGTTTGAAAACTTCAACTCTGATGGGCTCTTCTTCCCCGTGGCCAGTTTCTCTGCTGGAGTCAAGTCAGTGCTTCACTGAAAACAGTTCACACAACATGAAAACTGTCTGTACCCGTCATGTCTGACTAAACTTTATTTTTCGCAGATATTTGTAGTGCAGGTTACACTGTGTAGTTAAGTATGTAAATAGATAGTTCAGTGTCACTAATTAGATGAGTGTATATTTAAATCATTGAACACTGCTTAAAAGTAAGTTAAAGACTGCAGGAATAAAAATGCTATAATAATACAGTGGAATTAATGAAGAATTATTCTGAGTAAAAGAAATATAACGGGGCGGTCGGTAGCGTAGTGGGTTAAGTGGCCGCCCTGTGTGTGGAGGCTGCAGTCCTCGCTGCAGCTGGCCCCGGTTCGAATCCCGCATCGGACGGCTAATCTACTGCGTGTCACTCCCCCTCTCTCTGCTTCCTGTCTATCTTCAGCTGTACTATCAATAAAGGCCAAAAAATAATCTTTAAAAAAAAGAAATATAACATCAAAAGAAAATGCATTTATTTCATTAATGCAAGTGTGTATATTAAAATATACTTTACTGCTATAGCAGCTATGCTGATAAAACATGTCTAATGTTGACTAAGCTGCTGGGTTTGGTGGTTGTTCACTTTCAGCAAAGTGAAGAAATCCATATTTTATAACCATAATAAACCATAATCGTCCGTCATCTGTCACACTGCAGGGTGCGTTTTCTCCTCGGGGGTCGTCATGGGGAGTTTAAGTTCCTCCCTCCTCCGGGTTACGCTCCTTGCTATGAAGCGGTGTTGCCCAGGGAGAAACTGAAGCTGGAGCCCAGTCAGGACCAAACTGCAGCCAGAGACCTGCTGGGACCTACTGTCACCTTGAGCCAGGCAGCATTCACCCCCACACCTGTAGACACCAGCCAGGTAGAGAGCACCATCAGCTTAGCGGAATGGTCAATGCTAAAAAAATAAGAATAGGAATAAACTGTGAAATGAACTAATGCACTTTTAATTCTCTCATTACTACAGTATGAAATATTATTCAATTTTATTTCTGTGTTAATGCGACTTTTCCTCATTAATGTTTTATTTTATTCCAATATGTCAGAGCCAGACTGAAACAACAGAACAGTGATAATCAATTGTCTTGTCTTTCTTTTTGTGTATGTGTATGTAGATTGTGCTGCCACCTCACTTGGAAAGGATCAGGGAGAAGCTAGCAGAAAACATCCATGAACTGTGGGTGATGAACAAGATAGAACTGGGCTGGACCTATGGTGCAGTGAGTATCAGACAAACAGATCAGTACAGTACAAAACACTGATTATGCCTTTCAGACATGCTCGTCTACATAAATCTTAAGGCAATCTAACATGTTGGTTTCATGTCTGAATGACAAAAATCCATCGATTTAACAACTCACACACAGCTGGGATAGGCTCCAGCCCCTCCGTGACCCTGATGAGGCTACAGATGATGGATGGATGGATGGATGGATAGATGGATAGATGGGATGGATGGATGGATGGATGGATGGATGGATGGATGGATGGATGAAATCAGACAGAGCAGAGCAGCATGGTTCTTACAGAACCTACACATCTTTAATGGTGCTTTGCACATCTGGAATTACAGCAGTCTATAAATAAACTTTACCACCCCACACACAGGAAGCTCCTTACTGGTTGCCCAGTCAGGAGTCGGGACTGGTACCTGTTGCTCCCAAGCTGTCAGAAGTAAAGCCTGTAATTATGTAACTCTAGTTCTATGCCCACCAGCCTCCAGGTGTCCCTGGGTTCTCTGTGTCCTGAGATCAACGACAGACTCCCTTGCTGTCCTAACTTTTGCTTTTTTATGTGTCTGTGTTTGTTTCAGGTGCGAGATGATAACAAGCGGCAACACCCCTGTCTGGTGGAGTTCTGTAAGCTTCCTGAACAGGAGCGAAGCTACAACTTACAGATGTCTCTAGAGACTCTCAAGTAATGTTTTCGTTTTAATTAGTGCAGTGAGCAACATGAGACATGACGTTTAGATCAAATATTTATCTGTCACACGTTGAAGTGATTACACATGATGTGTTCAAGTTTCTGTGTAGTTTGTAGGCGTATGGTTGATGTTTGGGTCAATACCATTGTGTGTGTGTGTGTGTGTGTGTGTGTGTGTGTGTGTGTGGTGTGTTTGTTACAGAACTCTCCTGGCCTTGGGTTGCCATGTTGGCCTAGCAGATGAACACGCTGTAGAGAAAGTGAAGGGCATGAAACTGTCACCAACGTAAGTCACCTCAACCATCGGTATAACAAACAATACTTAACGCCACAAGTCAGCCAGCTGGGGATACAGGAAGATGACACAATGATGGGGACGGGGAAGAGAGGCTCTTAACATCAGTGTGTGAATGTTGTTGAGCAGCTGAATAGTTAATGATTCAGTGATCTAACTCTCATATCTGTGCAGCTATGAGTTGTCCAGTGGTTATAAACCTGCTCCTCTGGACCTGAGTCACATCAAACTGACCTCCACCCAGGAAGCCATGGTGGACAAACTGGCTGAGAACGCACACAACGTCTGGGCAAGAGACCGCATCCGCCAGGGCTGGACCTATGGCATCCAACAGGTAGGAGACTGTGACACAGGTTGTTAAATACTGGATGCTGTGAGTGTGTACTCTTTTAAAAACATAAGTGAACTCAACTTCAAGACAAGTTTTGTTTCAACTTATAAAGCAAAATAAGACAAGTTGTTTAATTATGAAAATGAGTTATTTAAATTTGATACTCTGAGTTAAAACAACTCATTTTATTACATTATATGTGTAAAACGTATCAAGAAAATGTATGTTTCTCTTGTCAAAGAAACTTCACTAGTTTCCTTAAAGATCACGCTTGAACTTAAAACTCATCTCTTCAAAAAATATGTATTTGAATACTTATAGCCTTCATCTCCTTTGAGTACTCAGCAGCTAACTGAGACAGAAATATTAAATAGCATGTTAAACAAAATATACTTTGTAAGTGTGTTTAACATTCAAAAACTATGTTAAAGAAAATCATTTGCCTGAGAGAGAACAGTCGAGAACATATCGTAACTCACTGTGTTAAGTTAAGTTGACACATTCAAATTTACATTGACTTGAAAACCTGAGTTTTAATACTGATAACTCATAAAGTTTATTTGAACATTAATAACTTATTATGTTAGGGAAGTAAATTATAGAAATAAGTTATTATGACTAATTGATCAGATCTTTTTTTTTTTTTTACAGTGTATGTGTGTATAAGGAGACAGACAACAGTGACTCTGTGTTTTCTACAGCAGATCTCTGACTGTCATTGATGAAGGGCAGTTTTGACAGTTGACAATGTGATTGGCTGACTGGTCTGCTCCACAGATGTAGTCATGTAGTGTACACAACAGGGTGACATCTGTGGTCTGTTTTGCATTGCCCTTCAGTCTGTAGCTGTCCTCTGTGTGTGCGTTGTTGTCGTGTCTGTTATTAGAACTGAGCCTAGTCAGTAAAGTCTAAAGTCTAACAACTTTACTGGTGGGAAGTAACTATGTATATTTACCCAAGACTGAGTACAATTTTTAGGTTCTTGTAGTACATGATTACTTTGATTTTATGTTACACATCTCAGACAGTTGGTGGACTCACCCAGCATCCATGAAAGAGAACACTAACTGGTTAAAGGAAATGTAACTGAGGTTATGACAGAATGCACCCAACATGATCAAACGCATTGTCAACATACAAAGAGTAAAAAAGTGTGTGCTGGATGAAAGCCTGTGTCACGTCTTTACTTATGTTTGCGGTGCAGAAAGACAGACTACTAACACAATGTGGTGTCTGCCCGTGGTGGTGCTGTCACAATCAATCATATTAGTCATCCAATAATATAAATGTGAGTCTGATAATAGCTGGCAGCTTGTGTGCTCATCTCTGATGGGAATTCACAGAGGGTACTGAAAAACCACTTAGAGACTAGCTGCTGTATTGGGCCAATCATATTCATGCCATCCCAGTGTGGAGGCTGAAGAGTCAAACTGAGGAGCTCTAACTTCAGACAAAGAGGACAGAGACCAGGAGCAACAGAAGAAATGCAAACGTAATGCCTTTGAATATAAGATGACACCGGCAGCTGCATATTTAAGCCAGAAACATGAGCGATATACACTCGTAGAGCCAATATCACCATTTGTCAGGGCTCATAGGACACATGGATAACACGGGAGATGGAACACTTTCGTAAGTTTACCGAGTTTGCTGCCTAGAGACAATGGTTATCTCCACACACAAAGAAATGTCTTAAAGTTTGTTTGCTGCTGCCCTGGAGCTTTTAGGGATAGTTTTCCTGCACAGCACTGTATTTCTTTCTGTTGTCTACTTTTGATTCTTCTGTCCTCTGTCTCATCTCAGGATGTGAAAAATCGTAGAAACCCTCGTCTGGTCCCTTACGTTCTGCTAGACGAGAGAACCAAGAAGTCCAACAAAGACAGTCTGAGAGAGGCGGTCAGGACTCTGCTGGGATATGGATACAACCTGGAAGCTCCTGATCAAGACCATGGTACATTACCCACCCTTTTTATAGTATATAGTAGATAAAAAAGTTACTAAAAAATAAAGATGATTGCTTTCTTTCCTCCCTCTCATCCAGCAGCTCAATCTGACCTCAGCAACATGTCCGCTGAGAGGTTCCGCATTTTCAGAGCAGAGAAAACCTACTGTGTTAATGCAGGGAAGTGGTACTTTGAGCTGGAGGTAAGAAGAGACGATGATATGAGATATGACAGTATTGCTCTGAAATCTATCAGCTGTTTGTGATCTGGATATGAACCTATCCCTGCCTCTCCTCCAGGTATTAACAGCAGGAGAGATGAGGGTGGGCTGGGCCAGGCCAGGATGCCTCCCTGACCAGGAGCTGGGATCTGATGACCAGGCCTTTGTATTTGACGGCTTCAAGGTGGATGGATTTTTCTTTGCTATACAAATCTAATTTGTTCACCCTCTTGGCACTGTAGTGGAACCATTAATATATATATTGAGTCACAAATCAAATTGTTTTCCAGGTCCAGCGCTGGAATCAGGGTAATGAGCACTTTGGGCGTGCTTGGCAAACGGGCGACGTGGTTGGCTGCATGGTGGATCTGAACGAACACACCATGATGTTCACACTTAATGGAGAAGTGCTGCTGGATGACTCTGGATCTGAGCTGGCCTTCAAGGACTTTGAAGTTGGTGGAGGTCAGACACACACATACACACACACACACACACACACACACACACACACACACACACACACTTGTAACCTTCATTAGACTTATTTGTAGCCTTGATTAGCAACAAGGATACAAAGTTATCCATTAAAAGGATCTCCATCATACTGAAGAGCAGTTTGAATCCTTTGAGACAAGACTATTATAGAACAAGAAGGTCTGCTTGGTATCAGTAATGTTAAAGCTTAGTTTCTGGTAGTCTTGCCTCTGTCAGTCTGATCCTTTGATGTAAGGCCCCGTGGGCGGATTCATCATGAACATTTCAAAGATGAAAGGACATTGGCCCTTCATGCAGTTGGTTGTATAACATGGAATTTTTTAAACAAGTGCTTCAGAACAATTTCATTGACCAGGTGAATATTTAGTAGCACAAATGGTCCATTAAATGTTGAGTACAGGTAACAATGCACAAAAAGTTTGAAAGCGTTTCTTCTGTCCATGTCCAGGTTTTATTCCAGTGTGCAGTCTGGGTGTATGTCAGGTGGGGAGAATGAACTTTGGTAAAGACGTCAGCACTCTGAAGTACTTCACCATCTGTGGCCTGCAGGAAGGCTACGAACCGTTTGCTGTCAACATGAACCGGGACGTCACCATGTGGCTCAGCAAGAGGCTGCCTCAGTTTGTACCTGTCCCCAACAACCACCAACACATAGAGGTGAGGGGAGTCACCTGCACTACACACAGCCATAGTGAAGCAAGCAGTGTAGTTTTTTTTGGGAGTAGCATTGAAACTTGGCTGAGATCTGCACCGAAATGGAACCACTGGAGACATATTTTAAGTCTTATGTCTTTTATGTTCATGGTGTCTGATGTTTCCTCTATTTTCAGGTGACGAGGATAGATGGGACAGTGGAGTCATGTCCATGCCTTAGGGTCACCCAGAGGTCGTTTGGCTCACAGAACAGTTACACTGACATTACCTTCTACAGACTGAGCATGCCCATAGAGTGCTCGGAATCCTTCTCCAGGTCTCCACCTAATGAGGGCCTCTTCTCACCAAAGAGGGTAACAGTACCACAGATGTACCATGTACTAAACATGCATGCAGTTAGGGTTAGGGTTAGTTAGATGATTTAGGAATTACAGATTAAATGACTGTTGACAGTTTCAACCTTTTCTTCTGATATTTTTGTTGAACCCCTTAAGTATACATTTCTGTGCATGTCTTACAGCTGTTTCCCACGATTTACATGACCATTTACTGCACACAGTAAACAGTAGCATTGTGTAAATGATTGAGAGTATGTGTGGTGTGTTCACTGTCACTGTCCTGGTTTCGCAGGAACTGGAAGACTTTGAAACCGTGTCAGACTTTGAGGTTCTGATGAAGACTTCTCATGGTCACAATGGTCCCAATGGACCCGAGAGAGACGAATTCAACAACCACAAAGATTACAACCAGGAGAAGCCGTCCAAGCTCAAGCAACGGTAAACTCTGCATCTTGTCATAACATCAGTGAAGATTTAGCAATTTAAAAACAATCTATACTCTGCACTTTTTAGCCATCTGTTGCTGTGTTTGAACACTCATTTTTTAAACTTTATGAGCCTAAACCAAACATCTGATCTGCCAGGTTCATGTTGAAGAGAAACAAGCCAGACAACAGTTGTCCATCATCTGCTCGTCTGTCAGAGGAGGTGATGGCTGATGACAGAGACGAATATGAATTCCTCATGCAAGCCTCTACTGTAAGACAATACACATACTAACTCTAACATGCAATATACATGTCACTACATGTACTACATGATACGTGTTACTGATGACACCTCATGCGATGCACAAAATGGTTCCATTTCAGGTCTCAGGTCATATTTATCCTCTGCACCTGATAGAAGTGTTGATTTGTTGTTTCATAACATCAGTGTGGTAAAGTCCTTTGGTAAAGTAACTGCGATCAAGGCCGATACAATTACACTTGACTTGATTGTAACTCTTTCTGTGCAGCACTATTACTCAGTGCGGATCTTCCCTGGTCAAGAGCCCAGCAGTGTTTGGGTGGGCTGGGTAACCTCTGACTTTCATCAGTACGATCCGAGCTTCGAGCTGCACAACGTCCGCACTGTCACCGTCACCCTGGGAGACGAGAAGGGCAAAGTTCATGAGAGGTAAGTCGAGCTGCAGCCAACCTGTATCTGAGAGTAAATTCATCTTATGTTGAGGGATTCAGGGATTATTCCAGTTTAAGACTACATCATATGATTCATTCAGTTCCATGCTGTGTGTGTGTGTGTTTTCCAGTATAAAGCGTAGTAACTGTTACATGGTGTGGGCTGGAGAGAGCAGCAGTCCTGGTCAGGGGAGGAACAATAACGGCTTAGAGATTGGCTGTCTGGTCGACACAACAAATGGACTGCTAACCTTCACAGCCAACGGCAAAGAACTCAGCACATACTACCAGGTACTGCTGACGTACACTGATCTGCCCACACAGAGCCTAAAGGAGCGTCAATTACAAAAAGAATACTAACAACAAAAGTAACAAACATGATGAACTGAATGATAAATTGTGATTTCAGTTGGACATAGGTAACTAGCTAACTATACTCTATCCTCTCCACAGGTGGAGCCCAGCACTAAGCTGTTCCCAGCAGTCTTTGCCAAGGCCACGAGCCCTAATGTCTTCCAGTTTGAACTAGGGCGTATTAAGGTGAGAAATAAAATAACTATGGTACTGTGTTTCTAACCTCAGAGATGAGTGGATCTGCTCTGCTGCTACTTCATAATGAAAGCCTTCTACACAGCTGGAGAGATTTTTCTTTATATATATATATAGATAATATATATAATATATATATATATATATATATAGATATATATATATATATAACCCTTTTTTTAAATTCATTTTTATTGTTGTTCCAATTGTCAGTACAGAATTATTTTTCCATGCAGATTTCAATTACAACCATTTTGTTATTACAGTAAGTATTCCACAATGCATGACCAGAACAGATGGGTAAAACATGGTTAATGAGGGGAAAAAAACATGTTTGTTTTTAAGAATTTTTCAATTCTCTCAGTTTTATCTGTTGATTCAGTCTAAATCATATTCTTAGTCACTGTTTTTTTCTGGGGTATTGTATGTCATCCATTTCAGTCATTTTTCTTCATGTCTTGCTTCTTGCAAATCGCAGACGATGTGTTATTTTTTCCGTTATATAGATTTCCTCCACTATCTCTGTCCATTGTTCCATGTTAGGAGGTTCTGTTTTCGCCCGTTGCCTTGTGATGGCTTTTTTTTTTTTTTTTTTACAGGAAATGAACAGAATTTTGACAAGATATGTGTCTTATGTATATTTTCTTCAGAAAAACTACATAAGTACAGTACCATGCAATTTACAGTTGGAGAGATTTTAATGTTTCATAGAGAAGTAGGTTTTTTGTTCATCAAGACATTTTTAAATCCTCCTGTTACAATTTAATGACACTCTGTCCCAGAAGAGGGAGCTTGTAATCAACAGAATTAACAAAGAAAATGAGAGCTGCAAAGAAATGTCTTTGTTCTGTCTACAGTGAACAAAATATAATAAAACAAATATATTTATATATAAAAACAAATACTCAAACAGTGAATTTATCAAACACTTCCTCCAGTCATGTCATGTCACGTCAGTTACGTCTTATACATACCGGTGGAATGGACACTAATGTGACACCAACAAAACCTGCAGGATAAGTTTGTCCACAGAATCCTTTTTGCTCTGTCCAGCTCCGTCGTATGTGATGTTGTAATTATTGTCGACATATTTGTTTCCAGAATGTGATGCCACTGTCAGCTGGTCTGTTTAAGAGTGAGAGGAAGAACCCAGTTCCTCAGTGTCCTCCTCGCCTGCACGTCCAGTTTCTCACTCCTGTATTATGGAGTCGTGTTCCCAACCACTTCCTTAAGGTAACAGCTCCAACCTATTTATAGTAGTTTGTTGTTGTTGTATTGGTTTGACAGCAGAGAAATGTAGATCGGGTTTATTGGTAGAACAACTGGGCCAGCTTCTGTCTTAAATTCATCTTTGTTTTTTTTTTCAGGTGTCAGCATCCAGAGTGAATGACAGACACGGCTGGCTGGTCCAGTGCAACGAACCTCTACAGTTCATGTCTTTGCACATACCTGAGGAGAACAGGTGGAGTAACCCCTACACACACACACTTACACACACCTTTTCATCCTTCTGCCGCTGATTTCTCATGCAGTATCTCTCTGTGTGTTGTCTAGGTCGGTGGATATCCTGGAGCTGTCAGAGCAGAGAGACTTATTAAAATTTCACTACCATACCCTCAGACTGTACTCAGCAATCTGTGCTCTGGGAAATAACCGGGTGGCACATGCCCTCTGCTCCCACGTAGACGAGTCACAGCTCCTGCAGGCGATAGAGAATAAGTACATGCCAGGTAACATATACATTGTGAATAATAAATGAATGCATATTAATAGAGCTCCTGTTTCTGGGACATAAATAGAGGCTAGATAATAGTGAGACGTGACATGCAGACTGGAGGAGTTGGGAATCAAACCAATGGTCATCTGATTAGTGGACAACCCACTCAGCCGCCCCAAATATAATTTCATATATCCTATATAATAGTATATGATGTATAATGTGTTATTTAATTCATTTCATCTAAAAAATATTTTAGGAATTAGTCAGTCAGGAGCTTGAGTACCACAATGTGACAACCAGTGACTATATAACACATGCTTTAGTTAAATGTTTGTATCTTTCTGTGCGTCTCTCACCCACAGGTCTGCTTCGTGCGGGTTACTATGACCTCCTCATCGACATCCACCTGAGCAGTTACGCCACGGCCCGCCTCATGATGAACAATGAATACATTGTTCCCATGACAGACGAAACCAAGAGCATCACGCTGTTTCCAGACGAGAAGAAGAAACATGGTCTGCCAGGCATTGGCCTCAGCACCTCTCTGAGGCCCAGAATGCACTTCTCATCCCCAAGTTTTGTCTGTGGGAGTGGACCATTGTATCGTAATAATGGCAACAACGGATCAGGATCAGGAGACTGTTTCCAGTACAGCCCTGAATTCCCCTTAGATGTCCTGAAAATTAAGACCATAGAGATGCTAACAGAGGCAGTGCGGGAGGGGAGCATGCATGTACGCGATCCAATCGGCGGTAGCACTGAGTTTCTCTTTGTCCCTCTCATCAAACTCTTCTACACCATGCTAATCATGGGAGTTTTCCAAAATGGAGATCTGAAGAACATCCTCAGACTGATCGAACCATCTGTGTTCTCTGAGAGACGAGAAGGGCAGGAGGACTCGCACGTGGAGCAGGAGGTGACGAAGGAGTTGGAGACTGAAGGCAGAGGAGAGGATGGAGGGAGGAACATGCCTAAAGAAGGACTATTACAGATGAAGCTACCAGAGCCTGTAAAACTCCAGGTGACGCTCTCTGTTTGTTTGAATATGTCAGACAGTGTGTCGATAGTTAATAATCACTGTACTCTGGGTTTCTCTCAAACGTCAATGAGCACTCTGACCAAAGACAGCAGAGGAATCTCGTAGCTAGAAACTATATAAGAACACAGCAGAGCTTCACCAAGTTCAACTCAGTGAGAAACCAAAGGAAAAGTTTGTGCAGAACCAAAACATTTCTGCAACCTCATGAATGAAAAAACAAGCTTTGTGTTTTAGAGGCTGGACTATATACAGTGGTGTGAAAAAGTATTTGCCCCCTTCCTGATTTCTTATTTTTTTGCATATTTGTCACACTTAAATGTTTCAAATCATCAAACAAATTTAAATATTAGACAAGATAACACACATGTGGTTAACTGTGGTTTATCACATCTTTGGAAAGCTAAGTTTAATTTCTCTAGCCACACCCAGGCCCGATTACTGCCACACCTGTTCTCAATCAAGAAATCGCTTAAATAATAGATAATAATAATAATTAAAAAGAACCTGCCTGACAAAGTGAAGTAGACCAAAAGATCCTCAAAAGCTAGACATCATGCTGCAATCTAAAGAAATTCAGGAACAAAGGAGAAACAAAGTAATTGAGATCTATCAGTCTGGAAAAGGTTACAAAGCCATTTCTAAAGCTTTGGGATTCCAGTGAACCAGAGTGAGAGCCATTATCCACTAATGACAAAAACATGGAACCGTGGTGAACCTGAGCGTAGCCTCGTAGCGACGACTCATCCAAGAGGTCACAAAAGACCCCACAACAACATCCAAAGAATTGCAGTCTCACTTGCCTCAGTTAAGGTCAGTATTCATGACTCCACCATAAGAAAGAGACTGGGCAAAGATGGCCTGCATGGCAGAGTTCCAAGAAGAAAAACCACTGCTGAGCAAAAACAACACAAAGGCTCGTCTCACTTTTGTCAAAAAAAACTTCTTGATGATCCTTAAGACTTTTGGGAAAATACTCTGTGGACTGATGAGACAAAAGTTGAACTCTTTGGAACGTGTGTGTCCCATTATATCTGGTGTAAAAGTAATACACAAAAGCAAAAAGCATTTCAGAAAAGGAACATCATACCAACAGTAAAATATGGTGGTAGTGTGATGGTCTGGGGCTGTTTTGCTGCTTCAGGACCTGGAAGACTTGCTGTAGTAAATGGAACCATGAATTCTGCTGTCTACCAAAAAGTCCTGAAGGAGAATGTCCGGCCATCTGTTCGTTCTGCAGCAGGACAATGATCTAAAACACACACACAGGAAAAACAAACTGAAGACTTTGGAGTGGCCTAGTCCTGACCTGAATCTGATTGAGATGCTGTGGCATGAAAACCCTCCAATGTGGCTGAATTACAGCAATTCTGCAAAGATGAGTGGGCCAACATTCTTCCACAGCACTGTAAAAGACTCGCCAGTTATTGCTTTATTGCAGTTGTTGCTGCTAAGGGTGGCCCAACCAGTTATTAGATTTAGGGGGCAATCACTTTTTCACACAGGGCCATGTAGGTTTGGTATGTCCATGCACCCGTGTGGAAACATCTACATTATGTCTCTATTGTTTCTCTATTCGATAATTCAGGTTTTTCCTTTAATTTTTTTATATGTCAGCCATCACACTTATTATTTTGAATCAAACTCCTTCCATACTGCACACAAATGTCCTTTTCCTCCCCCACTTGGATTAAACACGTTGGACGTTTTTTTATGGTAAAAAAGCTTTGAAGCTGATTTTGTTAACACTGATTAGTGTAATGCCATAAAGAGGTTCCCACATGGTGGAACACAACACATGTTTAGACCTTTGTCTTGATATGATGAAGCACTGCCTCTCTGTTTTTCACCAGCAAATAAAGATGATACGTTTACAACAAAAAACATAACTGTTGGCCATAAACACACACATTAACACCTGTTTAGTTATAGATTCATTTATTGTATTTAATGTTTCCTAAGTAGTGGAGCAGCTTTGCAATGACAGTGACACCAAAGCTTGATGACATCTGGATGTAGTTTATTCTTCAAACTTATTCTTATTCATCATCATATTTTGTAGCCTCTGCTTTATGTGTTTGTTTTTCTTTGTATGTGTGTGTGTAGATGTGCCACGTGCTGCAGTACCTCTGTGACTGTCAGGTGCGTCATCGTATCGAGGCAGTGGTGGCCTTCTCTGATGACTTCGTGGCCTGTCTTCAAGACAACCAGCGGTTCCGCTACAATGAGGTGATGCTGGCACTCAACATGTCTGCTGCCCTCACCGCCAAGAAGACCAAAGAGTTCAGATCTCCCCCACAGGAACAGGTAGGAGCACCACTGAACAAGAAGAGGCTAAGTGATAGTTAGCCCTTACAGAAATACGTAAAACAGAAGAGTGTGAAATATAATGGAAGCAAAAAAGAAGAGCAAAAGATGTGAATGTGTAGATAATAAGAAACTTTAGTCATAGACGCATTCATCAATTCTGTGCTGCTTTGGCTGTACCTGCACTCTAGACCTCAAGTCAAATAGCATCTTTCCAAAACAGTGGTGGGATCATGACCAAACATATGTTGGAGAATCCCATTGGTTGCTGCAGAAGTATGTAATGAAGAGGACTTGTATCACAGTCATGTGTGTTTCTACAGATCAACATGCTGCTGAACTTTAAGGATGAGAAGCAGGAGTGTCCCTGTCCTGATTACATCCGAGAACAGCTGCTTGACTTCCATGAGGACCTGATGAGACACTGTGGTAAAGTATCAATCATCTCACCTAAATCATCCAAATGAATTACAATATCCAGCCTGTAGCATGCGCCGTACATTGACCTCTCTATGCTGTCAGGTATAGAATTGGATGAGGAGAGGGGGCTTGACGGTGACAGTGACTTCACCATCCGAGGTCGCCTCATGTCATTGGTGGAGAAAGTTGCTTACCTGAAGAGGAAGATGGCCAACCTGCCAAAGGAGAAAAAAGACAGGAAACCCAGTAAGTCCTCACTGAATGAATGACCCTAACCCAAACCCTACCTACCAACTGACCAATCTACTGACTAACCGTAACTACCCACCTATGTACCTACCTACCAACTGACTCTGTCTGTCTCTGTCTCTCTGTAGGTACATTACAGCAGTTGATTTCAGATACAATGGTCCGTTGGGCTCAGGAGTCAGTAATTGAGGATCCAGAACTGGTCAGAGCCATGTTTGTCCTGCTGCACCGCCAGTATGACGGCATTGGAGGACAGGTTTGTGTGTGTGTGTGTGTGTGAGAGAGACATTAGAGAATGACAGATGTAGGGTGCTTTGGTGGCCACAGTGTTAAGACACCATACCACATATCATACCATACATACAGCATACCACTAAATTACAATGTTCAAGGTCTCTCTACTCGCCTGATTTTGTGAAAAGTCAGTGCAACAACTACAAGTCATTTCATTCAAAACATGCAATTGTACATACTGTTTGCTCTGAAAATGTTATACAGTTTACTTCACAGTGTAACATTTGTTAAATTTATGTCATGCAAAGTCTTACTTCCTCCTCTCTTTCCTTTACTTAATAAAAGAAGGTGACATTCATACACAAAATATTATGCTCTATTATACTGCTCTATCTGACCGATACAAGTAAATTAAAGATCCTCAACAATGACACGTTACACTAACTGAATTCTCTTTATTTGCTATAAATTCTCTCTGTTACATTCTCTCTCTTAACGAATGGTGACTGAGTCTGTTGTCAGCTTTGCAGTCTGTGACAGTAAAGGAAATGGACCTTAGCAATAAGTTTTAAAAGATATGAATCTGTCTCTCTCTGTCCAGGTGCGGGCTCTTCCTAAGGCCTACACCATAAACTCTGTATCGATCGAGGACACCATCAACCTGCTGGCAGCTCTGGGACAGATCAGATCTCTGCTGAGTGTGCGTATGGGAAGAGAGGAGGAGAAACTGATGATCAGAGGGCTGGGGTGAGAACACACTCATCTGTCAGGCTGCTCAACGCTCAGTCTCATTTCTTTGGTGCTCTTTCCTCTCAGTAAATTTCACTTTTTCTGCACTGACCCATCTGAAAGTCATTACCCAACAAATAATTGCAATATGTTCAGAAATATATTAATAAATATTCCCTATATACTAGAACCAGTGAAGCAAAATGGGATTCTGATGATGACTGATGAAAACTTGTCCTTCTTCCTCCGAAGTGATATCATGAACAACAAGGTCTTCTACCAGCATCCTAACCTGATGAGAGCTCTAGGGATGCACGAGACCGTCATGGAGGTCATGGTCAACGTGCTCAGTGGAGGAGACTCCAAGGTATGAAGTATGGATAAACTGTAGAGCCAGGGAATAGGATTAAGTGATGCTGGATCTGAGTGTCAACAGAAACCAGGAACAGCTTCAAGTGCAATCATGTGGCTCTGTTACATTTTGTGCAGATGTGGTTTATCTGCAGTATTAGTGTTGTCTGGATACAGATATAACTGTGAATGAATGGGTGTCACATCTCTAAACTGCCTGTCATAAAGGGCGCAAAATAATTTTAATAAATAAAGACAATATAATGTTACAGATAATATAGGATTTATAATGAGAAGACAAGAGGTGCATGATTTCTGTGTAACCAAACTGTTCTTGATGTCTGTGTTTTTGTAGGAAATCACCTTTCCTAAAATGGTGGCCAACTGTTGTCGATTTCTCTGCTACTTCTGTCGAATCAGCCGTCAGAACCAGAAAGCCATGTTTGACCATCTCAGCTACCTGCTGGAGAACAGCAGTGTTGGCCTTGGTGAGTGTGTGTGTGTGTGTGTGTGTGTGTACTCTACTGTCTCCTTGAGTTGTTAAGTTGATGTACTGTGTTTCTTACTGTAGGCGTCTCATGTAACACTCCTTCCTATTGGTATTGTCTAAATGCTCATGTGTGCTGTTTTCTGATTACTTTGTGAAACTTGATTTGTTTCTTCAGCTTCATCACTTATTGCTCACAGATGACACGGCTGTTTGAACAGTGCTTTCTTTCCAAGGGACAGATACACCTCTGTTGTTTTATTGACAATATACTCTCCCATCCTCTTATTGTATCTATATTAATTATATCTCTCCTCTCCTCAGCATCTCCTTCCATGCGAGGCTCTACTCCTCTGGATGTGGCTGCAGCATCAGTCATGGATAATAATGAATTGGCCCTGGCTTTAAGAGAGCCAGACCTGGAGAAGGTGAGGTTGACAACATAGATTTGCTATGTCAAAATATATCAGGAATTCAGAAAGCAGCATAAAAACATGCATTTCAGAGGACTGAAGGGTGAAGAGGATTCCCCAATCCTCTAACTCTGTCTAATAAGTCAACTGTCAACAGTCCTGGACTAATTATTAGAAACATCTTAGTATAGTGTTGCACCTGAAGTTGTGTCTAATTAACTGACTTCTGAGGGAATATACATCAGTAAATAATCTTCATTATAAATCTACAGTATAAATATGTATTTGGTGACACAAAGTCAGTGCCAGTATGAAGCAGAGAAAATGAGGAGATTCGAGAAGCTGGAGAAACTAATATTTAGCTTTTTAGTGTGTTTAAATTGTTTAAGTTTTTTAAATTCTGTTTATTAATTTTCAGTTTGACAAACAAGTTCTAAACTTATGCTTTATGCTTTACAGACAAAACTGAGAAAAGGATAATAAAAAAAGACAGACATACAATCAAAACCCAAAAATAAATAAAGTTCAATTTACTTAAAAGATCAATAAAAATAAAATAGCTTTATTTATGCGCTATTCAGAAAAAATAGCAATGACTGGACAGAGGGTGTCACTCCCTGTACATATTGTAAAGCCCTCTGAGGCAAATGTACTTTGTGACTTTGGGCTATACAAATCAAATCTGATTTGATTTGATTTGACTGAGTTTGCATGCAATTTGAAACATTTTCTTTATTTTGTGCTGAATGACATCTTTTAACCACTAAAGGCTGTGTTTTTCTCCAGTTTAGAACAATTATCCTGCGTGTTAATAACATTAAGTTTATCGTCATGGGATTAGCTCCTCTCTCCTAGGACTGAATATACAATCAAAGGCTCAGGTTCTATCACTACCTAAGAACATCTGATAGTTTGTAATGATGTAGACACTGTTATTGTCCTGCAAACTAAATAAAGAACCACATACAAGGATATTGCTGCTTTAGCTGGGGAGAGCAGAGATTCAATGGGTTTATTGTCAGGTAATCTTTGTTTATTCATTTATCATCAGAATTGTCATTGATTCATTCCTGTAGATCACGTTATCAAAAGAATTGCTCCTGATGTCATGTGATGTCGTTCAGTGAGTGATGGTAACCAGAATGCAAATACCTTGCTTCTGTTATTAATCTAACCCATTTTACTAGCCCAGTGATAAGGTTCTTAATATTACAAGTTGGAAAGAAAATTTTTGGTCTGTTCCAATTTCATCAGCCATGAATACATAAACATACGATTGAGGGAGGTTTTTATTTTTATTTTTAATAAAGTTGGTTCACAGATAAATGTATATTTTTTGATGAAATGATGGAGACATTCACATTCGATTTAAAGCTAATTGTGCCTGTGTCTTTGTTTTCAGGTGGTGCAGTACCTGGCCGGCTGTGGGCTGCAGAGTTGTGTGATGCTGGTGCGTAAAGGGTACCCCGACATCGGCTGGAACCCCGTGGAGGGTGAACGCTACCTCGACTTCCTGCGCTTCGCTGTCTTCTGCAATGGTGAAAATTTACTGGTCAAATCTGTTATTTTCAATCAAAAATGGAATGCAACACGTCTGAAATATGAACACCTGTGCTGTTCTGTGGTCAGGTGAAAGTGTGGAGGAGAATGCCAACGTCGTGGTGAGGCTTCTGATTCGCAGACCAGAATGTTTTGGCCCCGCCCTTCGGGGTGAAGGTGGAGATGGGTTGTTGGCAGCGATGGAGGAAGCCATTAAGATCTCTCAGGATCTCTCCAGAGATGGTCCCTCTCCTACATCTGAGAGCAGCAAGACACTGTAAGACACGGTCACGTCTCCTTAATTCACTGTGAGAGTATCAGATTTCCAGCGTGTCTTCTTATTTATCTGTATCTATATTTACTCTACGTGATACCATGCTCATTTACAGTTCAATAGATTAGATCAGTGATTGTAAAGATCCACACGACCCACATCTGATCTGACCCTAACAAACACATGTGTAATCAATCTCACATCTGTCTATGAATTAAATGCACTAAATGGACAGAAATCAGTTGTGCAGCGACACCAGTCTGCTCTATAGTACAGGTTTTTCAGTATAAGTTACCAAACATCACCTGGCAATCTTCTACTACCTCCATTCATCACATGACCTTTCATCCTGTCATTTCTTATGAGAAGAACAAAGAAAGAAGCATTGAAGCTGCAATGGTTTGGTTTAAACTAACACTAAAAACTGTGCTGTAAGACTGCACTAAAGACTAGAGTGGTCTGCATTACATCAGTCACATGTTATTGTGTGTGTGTGTAGCAGTGACATGATGGAGGATGAGGAAGATGATACTATCCACATGGGAAATGCCATAATGACCTTCTATGCTGCTCTCATTGACCTACTAGGCCGCTGTGCTCCAGAGATGCATGTGAGTGACAACACACAACAACATGCAACACAAACACACATACTGTACAGACACACACAAACACAAGATACTCAGACTAACCTAACACATTTCATTCATCAGTTGATCCATGCTGGTAAAGGTGAAGCGATCCGTATCAGAGCCATTCTTAGGTCTCTGATTCCCATTGAAGACCTAGTGGGAGTCATCAGCATTGCATTCTCCATGCCCAACCTGGCTAAAGGTAAGCAGCCCCTCCAGCACACACCCCGCCTGACACGCATGAAACAGGAATCCTGATTTGAAACACACACAAAATAAGCAGAGACTTGACTTGATGGTGAAATCTTGACTTGAATCTTCTCTTGTGTGTATCGTGTGTGTGTGTGTGTGTTTGTGTTTGTGTGTGTGTGTGTGTGTGTGTGTGTGTGTGTGTGCATAGATGGGTTGGTAGTGGAGCCTGACATGTCAGCTGGTTTCTGTCCGGACCATAAAGCAGCCATGGTCTTGTTTCTGGATCGAGTCTATGGTATAGAAGACCAAAATTTCCTGTTACACCTGCTGGAGGTCGGCTTCTTACCAGACCTGAGAGCTGCTGCCTCTCTAGACACTGTAAGTGTGTGTGTATGTGTTCTTAAAGCTGTACAAAATAATTTATGTTAACAACTTTAGGTGAAAAGAGTGATGAGCTTTTTAGCCTATATTTGATCATTTTACAGCCTGCAACTTGTTTTGGTTCAGTCGCTTTATGCACATCTGCTTTTTTTCTCTGTGTTTGCATCAGGTTGCTCTCAGTGCCACAGACATGGCACTGGCCCTCAACAGGTATCTGTGTACAGCTGTGTTGCCTCTCTTGACTAAATGTGCTCCACTGTTCGCTGGGACGGAGCCGTTCGCCTCACTGATCGACTCCTTGCTGCACACGGTTTATCGCCTGTCCAAAGGCTGCTGCCTCACCAAGGCCCAGAGGGACGCCATAGAGGAGTGTCTGCTGGCTGTTTGTGGGTAAGACTGGAATTAAAACTGATTCTTTCTTTGTGGTTTGTTCTGACATTTGGTATTTGGTCTGTGTGATGGTGGAAATAAATGTATCTCAATCCTGTACAGTAAGCTGAGGCCTTCCATGATGCAGCATCTGCTGAGGAGGTTGGTGTTTGACGTTCCTCTGCTTAATGAACACACCAAGATGCCTCTGAAGGTGAGAATTCAAAAGTGCTTTTCAAATTAATCTACTATATTCTCCAGCACTAATAGAATATCAATTTTATGCTTCCATTTAACACATTGTTAATGTCATATTACTCAGCTCAGACAACATGCACAGCTCAGGAAAGATTTTCTAGCCCATGAAATTATGATGCTGTGTCGTAGTAATATCAATGGGAGAAGTTTATTTGACTGAACATAATCAGAATATATTCATGTTAATCCAGCTGCCAACAACCTTTTTCTATGAGTGCAGTACAGCATCTCTGATTTCAGATTTCCTAAAAATCATGGACCATCAGCAGGAGTTCCTTTTGTAAAGAAAATGTTTTTTTAAGCTAGCAGATGGTTGATGAATCTCCTTTTGACTTTCCCCAGCTGTTGACCAATCACTATGAACGTTGCTGGAAGTATTACTGTCTGGCTGGAGGCTGGGGCAACTTTGGAGTTGCATCAGATGAAGAGCTTCATCTGTCCAGGAAACTGTTCTGGGGAATATTTGATGCTCTGTCACGCAAGGTGAGCTTTAGTTTATGTCTTTTAAAAATATAAAATGGTGAAAAAAATAATAATAAAAGTGAATGTGTAAGGGATGTTTAGACTTGTTATACTTGCATAAAGTTGAGAGACTCACAAGATAGATTTATTAAAGAAAAAAAAAGAGGCTGAGATATCACCCCAGTCAAGGTCAAGCTCCAAAAAAACACAAATCCTACATTTCCCATAATGCAACCCATTGCAACCTTTCACCTTTTGCATCAGTGCTTTGTTTGCTTTCTGCAAATGGACAGCCCTTATATATCTCCTTTCTAGTCTTCCGTCCACTCAAAGCTCTTCGACACTACATATCTCATTCATCCATTCACACACATTCACACACTGATGGCACAGCCTTCAGGAGCAATTTGGGGTTCAGTTCAGTTTGGGGGTCTTGCCCAAGGACACTTCGACATTCGGACTGGAGGAGCCTGGGATCAAACCACAGATTAGTGGATGATCCACTCTACCTCCTGCATAACAGTGCTGTGTAATGATGTATGAAGCAGCGTGCTGTGTATGTGTTTTCATGATGCAGCGGTATGACCAGGAGCTGTTTAAGCTGGCGTTACCGTGTCTCAGCGCTGTGGCTGGAGCTCTTCCTCCAGACTACATGGAGTCCAACTACATGGCCATGATGGAGAAACAGTCATCTATGGACTCAGAGGGAAACTTCACACCACAGCCCGCAGACACTGCAAAGTATGCAACATATTTAATCTTCTTTGTTAAGGAGGTTCAGTGCTCTACAAGGCAGACTGTATTTTCTTAAGGTTTTATTGTGGTTACCTGTTAAAGTTATTTTTGGTTTAGATTTATATTCAGAATTGGTTTGTCTTTGATTACAGTTCAGATCAGTGTTGGCACCAGGTAAATGTGTTTTTTGTCTTTCCTATCTTAATCAGTGTGACTGTCCCAGAGAAACTGGACTATTTCATAACCAGATATGCAGAGCACAACCATGAGAAGTGGTGCATAGAAAAGGTAAGGAGGCGAGTTCTGTTTGTTTTAATGATGTCTCAGTGGTTATATTATGTCTTTTAAAATGTCTCTTGTGTATGTCTTCCAGTTTTCCAATGGCTGGTCATTTGGGGAGCAGATGTGTGAAATCTCCAAGAGCCACAATTTATTGAAACCATACAAAGGCCTCTCTGAGAAGGTAGTCTGCATGCAGCTGTCTTTGTGTGCAACTTGAGTGTGCATTCAGCTGAGTTACCAGTTCTATGGGTGCAAGCTTTAAGAATCCTAATTCTGGTGTATTACTATCCTGGCATGAAGTGGCGCTTTTGATCTCTAGTAGCAGTTTTTGCTTTGAGTATGTTTAATTTTCTGTCTTTTTTACAGATTACAGTGTGCATTCATTTTTGCAGTTTGCAATGTGTTTTTTAACTGACTCTCTGTCAGTTTTTGTCTAAAGTTTGGTCGTAATCTTGCAGGATAAGGAAGCATATTGCTGGCCAGTCAGAGAGTCTCTGAAGACCATGCTGTCTTGGGGCTGGAGCATCGACAGGATCAGAGAAGGCGACCCTGCCAGCCTCCACAACAAGTCCAGGAGGATATCACAGGCCAGCCAGGTATTGACAAACACACACACACACATGCACGTACAAATGAAATTTACATTTTGTTTTAGAGGATATTCATATAGAAAATGGCAAATATATATGCTATGTTCCCAAGCTGTCTTTCGAAGGAGCCCCAGCTTTCAGCCCCAGACCCATTGATATGAGCAATGTTACACTGTCAAGAGACATGCAGGTAAGGGTTTACATTGTATACACAAAAAGGATAAAACAAATTATATATGAAACAAATAAAAAGCTTTAACGTGCACTAAAGTAGAGTAGTTATCAAATATAAAACCTGGAAGATGTTGTGCAGTGTAACAACATGTCACATATTTTAACATTGTGTTTCTCCAGTCCATGGCAGAACTGCTGGCAGAGAATTATCATAATATCTGGGCCAGGAAAAAGAAAATGGAGCTGGAAGCCAAAGGTACGACAACACAGCCACACACAATGTTTCCTGAACTTTTTTCCCGTTTGTATTCTTGTCATATTTTTTGTGAACAAACGCATCAGAGTTTCAGTATAAGCTGTGGACATAATGGTTTCAAAACTTCCATTTTTTTGTATTTTGTTTTTCTACCATGATGAACACTTTAATTCATTTAATTAATGAATGAATTAAACCTTTAAGACAGGCAAAGAACACTCATTTTCTTTGAGCCGATGGCAAGGCTACAGACGTGTTTGGCTCAAAGTGTTTCCTTTCCGTTACCTTTACTGGCCATGCTCAAACAAACCTCACTGTGTCATCTTCATCATGCTGTGCTGCTGTTTGTCTCCAAGGAGGAGGAAACCATCCTCTGCTGGTTCCCTACGATACGCTGACTGCCAAAGAGAAATCTAAAGACAGAGAAAAAGCACAAGACATCCTCAAGTTCCTCCAGATTAATGGTTACACTGTGTCCAGGTAGGAAATAGAAGCTTTATACACAGATTGGAGGTGCTGTAAAGAAGATTTGAATCACCTAGTAACTAGGTCCTAGTTTAATGAGAGCTGTGCTATTTTTCTGGTGAGTATCATCTATGACAGGGGTCTTCTAACTACAGCCCGCGGGCCACATCCAGCCCGCCTAAACAATTGGAGTGTCCCACTTAACGATCCCAAACAATCCGTCTAAACATGGCCTATTTTTCAGAATTGCATTTTCCTATTATAAAATATCCACACTTAATGATTAAGCTTGGCATTCTAATTAAAATCTACCTTATTTACGAACTATTTACAGTACTAGCTAATTTTCATCCCCTCACACAATGGTATGGAGGACCCCCTTGTGGGACCTCTCCCTGGCTGGCCTCCGTCAGGCGCACTTCCCGGGGCCGTGGACCTAGTGCTTGCTGCGCCCTCTCCACGACTGTCGAATCGCAACGTAACGCAACTTTCACTTCCTCCCACAACAAAATCGCAACAAAAATGTAAAAAGCACCGCAACTTTAACCGCATTTTTTTGAAAATCTCATGCAACATCAGGGATATTATTATGTATTTCAAAAAAGGCCCGTGAAATCCTGGTGGGACTGATATCATTTCCGGTTATAGACTGACCCCGGCCCCCCATCACAGAAAGGCAAGTTGATGTGGCCCACATCGAAAAAAGTTTGGGGACCCCTGATCTATGATGTACCTCTACTGGATTTGTTTTCACAAGCCTAAAGGAACAGTCTGACATTTGAGGAAATACTAAAATGTCTGACCCCGAGTCTTTCGGAACAATTTTTTTTTTTTTTTGCAATACAAAACTTAACATACCACGGAGAGTATAAGAGGGGAAACTGAACTCTAAAAATACCTCCCATGACAGCCTGTAACTAGGACTTTTTTGTGTGCACACAGTACAATTTGCTGTTGTTGGCCGAGAAATAGTTCCAAGTATCTAAACATGTTAAATCCAGACCCATCCTACACCTAACTGTGGAGACACAGACACGTTAATGTTTCTCCTCTCTTGTGAATCGGAGTGTTGTTATATTGTATATTATATTGTGTTGTAAAAATATCGGTTTATTTCCTCAGATGTGCAATCATTCTTTTAAGAGTGTGTATGTTGTTTCCAGAGGTGTGAAGTCACAGGAGCTGGACACTCCAGCTATAGAAAAACGATTTGCCTACACCTTCCTCCAGCAGCTCATCACTTACGTAGACCAGGCACACCAACACATGATGGAGTTTGGTGAGATGTTGCTCTGTGAATCATCAACAAGTGTCAGCTTTAAAATGAATAAAACACAATGTGCATGCCATGTACTGTATGTTACTGAACTGTACATTAATAAGGCTGGTGCAGAGAGGAAGGTGCTATATTACCAACATCTCAATGAAATGTAGGTAGGTGACTATAATACACACCCAGTTTGCACTTTACAGGAATGAAGCAAGAAGCATCCCTTCGTCAGGGTCTTGCACAAAATCCCTGATTTTGTGCAAGACCCTGACGAGTTAAAAAAGAAGGGAAGATGTTTGAGTGTGTGCTCATGTGAATCTGCCTTAAACCCATAGACAATCGATTCCTAAATCACATGGTGTACTGAGGTACTAGTCCAGTGTGAAAATGACCATAGGATGGGCTTTTTATATTTGGAGTTTACTTCTCTATGTGCAGATTAAACCACCATCATTTGCACCAACAATTGAACTGCATACACATTTTAGGGAATTAAATAAAACACTTGCTCCTAGCCCAGCCACCTGAGGCAATGTACAGATGTCAGATAAATGTCACTGTGTCTATCTATGCAGACCTCATCATCTGATTGTGTTCTGCCTGTTGTTCAGATGTGGGAGCAAGACCGAAGGGAGAGAAGATTCCACATGAGCAGCAGATTAAGTTCTTCGGAAAGGTCAGAACTCATTTCATTTGATTCATTTGGATATTTTTGTTTGTTCACTTTGACCTTGTTTGTTATTTCATGTTTGAATATAATAACACAACAATGAAATTATCCAGCTGTAATCATCAAGCCTGTCTGCAGCATCATTCCAAATAATCTCACAGGGACCACCAGACTGACATTAACTCTAAGTAGTCCTCATGAACTCATGAATACATAATAAGACAACATTTGGTCCTTATTGTGAATGCAGTATAAGACATAAAGTATTGCAAGTGTTCCTTACACAGCATAGCTGAAACCTGTCTTTGGTGTGATTCATCTGAATTTATAATTCCAGTTGTTGGAACACAGTCAGATCCTTCCAAATGGTTGTGTGAAATGGATATTGATTATTAGTAAAATACTGTGAGCCACCTTAGACAGTCTTTCTGATCATTTTCCTGAACAAATTAAAGCCTGTTTTATTGTATCCACATCATATAGGTTCATATTTTAATATGACTCACCTGTTGTGAAATGAAACAATGTCTGTGCACGGTATTACATCATGTATCCATATCATTTAACTCTTAGGTCGTCTTACCATTGGTGGATCAGTACTTTAAAAACCACAGGCTGTACTTCCTGTCTACGGCCATCCACCCAATCAGCAGTGGGGGCCACGCCTCCAACAAGGAGAAGGAGATGGTGACCAGGTGAGCGTGACAGACAATGCCAGTGCTGCAGCATACAGCATAAGCTCTTATGTTGTTTAAATGCTGAATAATAGTTTTACTGTATGTTGCAGCTGCTGTTTCTTTTAGAAAACATGTGTATGACAGTCACTGAGTCTCTTGACCTCAGGCTGTGTGCCTTTATATCTCTCCTGCTCTCTTTGTCTTTGTCTGGATCTCAAACCCTTCTTTTCTTTTCTCTCTCTTCTCTGCTTCCCTCTCCACCTCCTTTTCCTCTCTGTTCATCCAATCTTTTCAGTCTTTTCTGCAAACTGGGAGTTCTTGTCAGACATAGGATATCCTTATTTGGTAAGGACGTTCATGCCTCATGCTTCCACCTCTGCTCCTTCTCTGCTGTTGTTCTGTGAGTGCAGAACAAATGTTTTCATACTAGTACAGCCAGTACCACAGATGAGAAAACAAATAAAACATTATATCTACCTGATCCTGATACTGGTGGAAAAATGAAGATATTGGCATACAGTAATTAGACATGATCATCTTGATGGTCCTTGAGGGAAACTAATGAGAACTCATTCATGCTAGTGATGAACCCACAGAATATCATCACCAACTCTGCAGCTCCTCTCAGATCTGCACAGCTTAATCCTAATGATTTCAGCTCATTGTTTTGGTTTTACAGCCCTCAACTTGACTGTTTTGGTTCAGTCTCACTGGTCTCGTCTAATCAGCACTCTGTGCTCACCAAACACCCAACAAGACAAAGTTAGGAACAAGCTGGTGAACATCATGGAACATTTACAGCTAAAGAGACAGATCATTCAGGAGTCAGGAGTTGGTGAAGACCAAAAACAGAGCCAATAGAAGAGTGAATATTGGACTTACACTGATCAGCTGAATACACATACAGAACAATGGAATGCTAATGTTGCTCTGTGTCTGCTGGATATATTAATATGCAAATGTTTGCTAGCATAAATGTCTGCATTTATATAGCTATTTAATCTTTACACTGCTTAAAATGTCATAAAGCATTGTAGACCAGTCATTCTTTTTATGGGTGCATTGTGGTACTTATGATCAAAAACTACTGAATCAACTTTGCTAAGACTTGTAGATCAGTGGAATAGTGTTTAAATGAAAGGCAGGAATGTGTATCGCATTGTAATAAATCAGGGACCTTAAAGAATAACTTATCCTGTAGAGGTTTGCATCTGTTATCGCTGATACAAAACAATGTGTCAAATTATGTGTGCATGTGTGTGTGTGTGTGTGTGTGTGTATGCATGCATGCATGACAGATATTGTGTGTGTGTGTATACTCATCCTCTGCTCAGCTTCTGTGTGTGTTGTGCGGTGTGTATTGCAACTCGTTGTGTCACATTGGAATGCAGAGAGCATTCCACCATGTCGTTGTCCTGGAAGTAAAAAGATGTTCCACCTCTGCAGACTCAAACCTGATGCAGCTGGAAACAGACAGACACATTCAGGCAAATAAAATAAAGATGTTTGTACTTGGTACTTTTCAGGCTATCAGGCTTGTTTTGCTCTAGTACTTTTGACAGTGATAAAGTTTTGAAAATAATAATTCATATCATAAGAGTTTTGTATATTTTTAAAGGAACATCTTTTTTCTTTGAATATGATGCTCTGCTTTGTTATTTACTGCAGCACATACAGTACATGACTGACTGATTCTTCAGATTTGTTTTTCTCAGGCAGATGGCTGCTGTTGATTTGAAGCGGGCTGTGGTTTTGATGTTTTATGATGCTGTAGTGTTTGACTCTTCAGTCAGTCAGTTTTTTTTTTTTTTTTTTTTTACATAATTCCATAATTCTGTCTACTTTCCAGGTAACAATGCCACATCTATAGTGAACTGTCTGCAGATACTGGGCCAAAGCCTGGATGCCAGGTAAGATTAGACATAAACGGTGACATATTTATGTCAGGCTGGTGTTGAAGGATGACTCTTAGGGAAATGACACACTGGAAATGAACAAATCACTTCTTGCAGTAGGCGACACATTACATATACACCAAAGGGATGACGTTGTTTTGTCTATCCATCATTTCTTCAACACCAATTGTGTTTTCATTCCTGGATCTTGTGACCTCCCAAAGGTCTAGCTGGGGAGTTGCTCCCTCAAAGGTTGGTGTTATCTGAATGTTTCACAGAGTTACAAATTGTCTTGACTGGACTGACCTTGACTCAGCACAGCCTTTTTACAAAGACTGTGTCATAGCTGCATTATGCAACTGAAACTCTATCTGTTAAACTCACATGCAGAAAAAATCAACCGTACAAAATCTGGTAACATGGCACTGTAACCACATTGCAATATTTTCTGGCCATAACTCTGTTTGGTTTACTACACAGTTCATCCTTCATCAGTTTGTGACTGGAAGTGTGCTCTTCCTGCTTACAGCAGTGATACAAATTGCACAGTTCAGCAGCCATACTTTCTGCTGTAAAAGGTTAAGCAACACACAGAAGCTAAAACAAAACTTGCATTACTCTTTCTAAAATTCAAAGGTACGTCACTAACAGAACCACCAGTGGCTCTTGTAAAACTAATAATGTAAAACCTAACTCTCCCATATATCAGGACAGTGATGAAGACTGGTCTGGAGTCAGTGAAGGCAGCTCTGCGGTCGTACTTCGACAGTGCAGCAGAAGATCTGGAGAAGACGCAGGAGAACCTGAAGCTGGGTCAGTTCACCCACAGCAGAGAGCAGCCACGGGGCGTCACTCAGATCATCAACTACACAACGTTTGCCCTGCTGCCCGTCCTCTCCTCCCTGTTTGAACACATCGGACAGAACATGTTTGGAGAAGACCTCATATGTGAGTACTGATGTTGTAAAATATTGTGAAATGTTTTCTTCTTGAAGAATAAGATTTAATGTTGTTAAAATGTAAACTGCAAAATTATTAATTATTTTTCTTGCAGTGGATGATGTCCAGGTTTCCTGCTACAGAATCCTCAACAGTCTCTACCTTCTGGGAACCAACAAAAGCATCTATGTAGAGAGGTAGAGTATACCTGACGTGATGAAGGTCTTTGAGTCACAGGAAACCTGTTATAGAATCACATTTACATATGTGCAGAGCAATTCATAGAGAATATGAAATGCAACTCATATTGATATGGTACTGTATGGCCACTAAATCCACATAATATTCAGAAGACTGCGGACACAACAAAACCGCGTCTTAAGTTGACAGCCCACTACTATGGCACATGGTCTAAAGGTGACAGAGATGTCTGTAGATTTTTCGGTGAAAAACTGCCAAACGATGACAGTAAAAGACTGTAAAATATGCCATTAGTAAGTAGTAAGTGAAGTAGTTATATTTCAAAACCTTTTATTTATACATATTTTGAGAGAATGCATACATGACACATTTTACGGTCTTTTACTGTCATGGTTGGACAGTTTCTCACGGTAAAATCTACAGTACAGACCTTTAAGAAGTGGAATAAAGCACTAGCACAAATACTAATATCCTTTTACTCTAATATTCAAAACAGTTATACTGTATTTATTACGGTAAAATTCTAGCAACCACAGCTGCCAGTTTTTTACCGTAAAAACAACAGTTTCTTTTTTACAGTGTATGTTCATATTATGTTTTTCTAGTTGTGCCAACTTGCTGATTGATGCATCTTAAAGTGAATAGACTGACTTAAGAATCCCATGAACGCTCTGCTGTATTTGTTTGTCCAGCATGCTCTGTATTTAACTATGTGTGTAAGATGTTATTCAGTATTACACATGCACCCCAAGCTCCAGCTGTGACAGTAGCAGTGTGTGTAACACTGCCAATTCACTTTTAATGAGTAAAAAACACACATTGCAGAGCTTTAAGAATTCCAACAACAGAGCTTCCTGCCACCTCCTGCACTAAATCTGTTGGACCTGGAGTCTAATCTGATCCTTGTGCTGGTTAATATTTCACACGAGTCAGCATATCAGCATGTGCCAAACTGTTTTAAAACCCTGAATCTGAACCAGTAAACAAAAAGATAAAATGAAATACAGTATGTAAATTAACAGCAATTTATTTGAATAATTATCTTTAAGACTAGACTGGATATCAATTTA
The DNA here is from genome assembly GCF_000972845.2 of Larimichthys crocea. Lineage (NCBI taxonomy): Eukaryota > Metazoa > Chordata > Actinopteri > Sciaenidae > Larimichthys > Larimichthys crocea. The sequence continues at coordinate 1,281,691 of NC_040026.1, forward strand.
AAATTTCTAAATTTGTTATTATCAAACCAGTTTCCCAAATATTTGGACATTGATTAATCAAGTTATTTAAGAAAAATGAAATGATAAATGATAATGAAAATAATGATATGCAGTTTTTTCTCTCTCCCCTCTCCAGACAGCGTCCAGCATTAGGAAAGTGTTTAGCTGCCTTCTCAGCAGCCTTCCCTGTTGCTTTCCTGGAGCGTCACATCAACAAGTTCAACACCTTCTCCATCTACAACAGCAAAGGAGCTAAAGACAGAGCGGGTACTGCTCAAGGGGGTATCCTCTTCAATGTTTAGCTGCTGCTGTGTATTTGCATTTCACATACATGAGGGGGCAGAATTACACCTATATACTGTATACCATACAAGAGCTGCAAGTGCAAGTCTAAGAATTATATTCACCCTATAGGCAACTCTACAGTACAGTATTTGCTGATGACACTATTGTTTATAAAGCTGCACAAATAGAGGAGGCCTCCCAAATGAACCTAGTAATATTGGTTATTGGGTGTGTAGCAAGAAAGGTGTTCTGAATGCCAGAAAGACCCAAAATATTGTGCTTGGATCTCATAAAAAGTGGCTTGAACAACAGGTTAAAAGAAGCAGAAAGCAGTAAACAGGTTTGAGGTATTTAAATAATCATTTATCTTGGACTCTTCATGTTAGTCAGCATCAAACAGATCATTAGCACAGCTATCTTCAGTTAATGATATATTTCATTGGGTTCTACTTATACAAGTATAAATAATGTTTGTTCTGTATATATTAATGTCACAGATCTGTCACTCATGTCTGTATTTATCTTTGGTCTTTAAGTGCATCTTTCTTCACTTCTCAGCTCTAGGTCTTCCAGTGCAGGTTGGGGAGGTCTGCCCTCTCATTCCAAACTTAGAGAAGTCTTTGGAGGAGATAATGGAATTGGCAGAGTCAGGCATGAGATACAACCAGATGCCCCATGTCATGGAGGTGGGATGCATAACTAACTATATTCATTATACATATTAACCATACTACTCTAGTTTCTTCTTTCTATTGTCCTTTAACCAATGCTGAACTGGGAGATAATCCCCCAGCGCTGCACTGCTGGCTGCCCACTGCTACTAAAGAGTTAGCCTGGTTAAATGCAGAAGATGAATTTCCTTTTGGAGAGTAATACAACTTTTAAGTAGTTAAAACTACTGTATTAGACTATTAAGTTTTACAATACATGCAATACATCTAGTCTTATGCAGTGACGTTATGCCATAGACATCACTGACTGGAAATTGTTTTATCTGGGTTGGTTCATTCCCAAACTGCCAGAGACAAGCTTTAAAAAACATCATATCAGGATGGGAAGTGTGTAATCTCATGATCATTTGCTCTGAATGTATTTTTCCTTTTACTACAGGTGGTTTTGCCGATGTTGTGCAGCTACATGTCTCACTGGTGGGAACACGGACCAGAGAGCAACCCAGACAAAGCTGACAGCTGCTGCACGTCGGTGACCTCTGAACACATGAACACTCTGCTGGGAAACATTCTCAAGATCATCTACAACAACCTGGGAATAGATGAAGGGGCCTGGATGAAAAGACTCGCCGGTAAACATGACAAAATTATGATTAAGGCTCAGTATTGTTTTCTGCATCTTTGTCTGTCAGTCAAACATACTGTCACTGCATCCAACTTAAGGCAACGAACACAAACCAAACACTGAAGCTAAATAAAGATGTATTCTGTGCTTAATCACTGAATCTCATTTCTTCATAGTCTTCTCTCAGCCAATCATCAGTAAGGCCAAAGCCCAGCTGCTCAAGACCCACTTCCTGCCTCTGATGGAGAAACTCAAAAAAGTGAGTCAAGTCATTTTATTGTGTATTCTAGACTGTTATGTAATTCATGACAATAGAATATACATGTAATATGACCATAAGCTATCGAAGGTGTGCAAGCAATGAAGTAAATGATTTGACCGTATGTTTGTAAGTCTAATGCAGTTTCTTAATATTTCCTAATATTTAAGTATTTCAGTCATATATACACAACTTCAGGTGAAAATTTCCCTGAGTGTTAATGTCAGGCACTGTGAGGCTTCTTGGACTGGAGTTTTCATGCATTCCTCACACATGTATAGTGCACTGTCGTCTGCCTTGGAGCCTCAGTGATCTGGACAGACTGTGGACTTCACAACAACTTCAAAACACATTTTAGTTTGAAATGATTTTGCTTTGTCTCCCAACATACCATGATAACTGGTTCAACTCCCATCTACTGTGACAGAGTTTATTCTACCAAAATCTAATAGCTGCTTCTTGCGCCAGTTTTACAGAGATCTATCCAATCTGGCTTCATCTCCTGAGAGAACTGATGCTTTCAGAAGCTCTCATAATAGATTATAATGTCCCTTAACAGTCCAAAGGCAATAAAAGTATGATTACAATACAAATGCTACAATCAGAATATATTTAGTTTTCAAATTAAGAAGAAGCAATTTATTACTGTGTCCTGTAGAAAGCAGCAGTTGTGCTGATGGATGAGGAACACAGCAAGGCGGAGGGGAGGGGTGAGATGTCAGAGACGGAGCTTCTCATCATGGACCAGTTCACCATACTGGTCAGAGACCTGTATGCCTTCTACCCTCTCCTCATACGATTTGTTGACTACAACAGGTACAGTGCTCTGATTGCACAATATCATATACAGTATGTATACAGCATGTATACACACTGCAGATGCTGTGTATTGCTAACACTAAGCTGCATGATTATCAATAGTCAGTGTCTGCAACATAGAGTACATTATAATGCTTCAAACACTGCTTCACTGCTTTCAGTCAGTGTTATTCAGCAAAATACATCACATCCCTCAGTTCTATGAACTCATAAGACATTTGTGTATAGACACACAGCTTGTTTTATTGTTGATACACAATTAGTGTATTTAAATCCTGTTTTGTCTACATATTTTGATGCTTGTAGTTTTCTTCTTCTCTGCCTTTATTGGCAGCAGTGCCGCTGTCACTAAACTGCCTTCATATACTAACAGGGCCAGATGGCTGAAAGAGTCCAACCCAGAGGCCGAGGAGCTGTTCCGCATGGTGGCTGAGGTTTTCATCTTCTGGGCCAAGTCTCATGTAAGAGAATCACTGAGGATGAATCAGAGAGGCACAATAACATGGTGCTGATTTAAAATCTAACAGTGAGCATTAGACAAGATCTTATGATTTGTGTCCACTTATTGCTATTTTTAATTCTTTGTGAATCAAATGACTCCCTAAGGACTGACTGTGCTGCTCATCCCACTGAGAATCACCAGTCCTGCAGCTACAGGGACAAACATGGATGTGCAGATCACATTTAGTCCCTGAACCCATAAACATGACCTCAGTTTGAACAATTAAATCCAACATATTCATACTCATTCTACAGCATGCTAGGAGCTTTGACAATGTTAATATGCTTATGTTTAGCGGGTATGTTTACCATGTTTGCTTAGAATGTCAGAATACTAACATACTAACATTTGCTAAACACATTAGTTTTGCAGATATTTGGTCATAAACTTTTTTTCACATGATGTGGCGCTAGATGAAAAAGATCACTGAAGTTCACTCAATTCACCATGAAGAGAACATTACTGAACTGTACCAGATTTCAGATTTGTCAACCTGCTGGTGGCGCTAAAGAGAATGAGTCAGGGCATCATCAGATCAGAAGGTTTCATCCTCAGGGTCCAGTATTTCAAAAGTGGTCTGACTGGATTATATATTATAGATCTGATCTGAAAACTGGGTATTTCAACACACATCCAGAGAATCCTGAGGATCAAGATTCTGCTCTGGTAATCCAATCCTTCCTTGAATCCAGATAAAAAGGCTGGATTTGGGTATTTCAAAAGTTAAGGCATATATCTGGATCAATTGATAGCAAAAATGATCAACGCAATGGATTGTTTATCAGAACAAATTTACAAACATAGAGGATCCGATTCATTCTCATTTATTGTTAGCTGGTTCCTTTCTGATGGAGAGAAGGAAATAAAAGAAGGACAACATATTAATCCACACAACTCGAACTTAAGGGTCAATTCACAATTGAACAAAAATACTTAGTCTCAACAAATACAGCTCAATCTTAAGAAAAAAAGATACGCAGCTCAATCACTGAGGATAAGGGATGATGAGGATGAGGCCAGCCAGCTCTTTTGTTCTCAGTCAAGGAAAAGGGCTCACACAGGTGAGCTGGCTGCCTAAATAGACTCGAGGGCTCCACCCTCCATTGAGGTGAGGTGGAAGGGTGGGAATTTTCTGCAACAGCCGCGGCTCAATTAGAGATAGCTATGGCCTGGTTTTAATTAGGTGACAATTGAAGAAGTTGGCTTGCATGATATGTTGGTTGGCATTCGTATGGTTTCACATCTTACACACTTGACGTGAAAGTTGTGCTCCCAGCTGCTCCTTTCGTGAGGTAAGCCGCCATGTTTTATTCCGGATGCAGAGACACGAGATTTGGAAATCTGTATTCGGCCAGGTCGGGATCACGGTGATCCACCCAGCCAGTGTTTTGAAATACTCAGATAAAGTCAGCAGGATCACCTTGATCCATGACTGAGAAAAGGGGGATTTCATTATCTGGATAATTCTGATCCGGATTACAAGTTTTAAAATACTGGGCCCTGGGGACTATTTGTTCAGATATTTCAGACTGGACCAAAGTGGTTGACCACAATTCTTAAAACAAGTGTTGTGGTGGTTAGAATGTGTCTGGTCAGAATATGAAGCCATAGAAATGTTTTTGAAAAATGCCAAACATGACTACATATTGAAAAGTACTGTATATATTAACTATGCAATACTGAAGTCATGAGTACTATGCATTGATAGAATAATTTGCTTGTTTTCTGAAATGATACAGCTCACATCAGACAGACTCAGTGATGATTAGTGTCATGTTGTCATCTGCAGAACTTCAAGAGAGAAGAGCAGAACTTTGTGGTGCAGAATGAAATCAACAATATGTCCTTCCTCATCACAGACACAAAGTGTAAGATGTCAAAGGTATGGACATATGGATAGCAGGATGTGGAGGAATCCACATTTGCAAAAGAAAGAACATAACATTACACTTAAATGGTCCTTCTGTACATGTCTTCTGATGTTTAACTTTACCTCAGGGAATAGTTTCAGACCAGGAGAGGAAGAAGATGAAAAGGAAGGGGGATAGATACACGATGCAGACGAGCCTCATCGTTGCCACCCTGAAGCGCCTGCTGCCTGTTGGACTCAACATCTGTGCCCCAGGAGAACAAGAGCTCATTGCACTGGCAAAGAACCGCTTTAACCAGGTAGAAAAAAACACTTATGTAGTGGACTATGAAAATTGCTCTGACCTTTTTATGCTGCTATTGTGCTATTAAGAGGCTAGGTCATGTCTCAAAAAGTGTAATATATAATACTTGGTGACTTTTTTCTAATTGTAGGTTACTGCATTTATTTTTAGCTTATGATCACATTACAGTTGTTCTATGTGTCATTCAAGACCTGTCATTTAATGGTTACCTTTGTCTCACAATGAACCATGCATTTATACACTCAATAGAAAGATACAGAGGATGAAGTTCGAGAGATCATCAGGAATAATCTCCATTTACAAGGAAAGGTAAGAACAATTGCCTGTAAAAGTTTAATTTGGATAAACTGGTGAAATCGTGCTTTATATTTACACTATAGAGACCGTCAAACACATGCATGTACACATGTATTTAAAGTATGCATACAGGTGCACAGCTCTAACACATACTGTATTTGAATGTATATCCTCTGTGTGTTTGTGACTGTTTATGTGTGTCTTGTCCAGCTGGAGGACCCAGCTATCCGTTGGCAGATGGCTCTGTACAGAGACCTCCCAAACCACTATGAGGACACCTCTGACCCAGAGAAGACTGTGGAAAGAGTCCTGGACATCGCTCATGTCCTCTTCCACCTAGATCAGGTATGTATGTGTGTGTGTGTGCGTGTGTCTGCGTGTGTGTGTGTGTTAGAATAACAAAAGATGACACAGGGCAGAATATATTTGCAGTATTGCATTTCAATAACTGAGAACAAGAAATAGGAACTCTATCTGTATATTACCTGCAGTTCTGATCTGTCATATCTGGGTTGATGATCTGTGTATTTGTTCTCCTCTTTAACAAGTGCAGCTTTGGAGAAATACTCTCTTCTTAGAACAGCTTGTGTGATTGTCCATGTTTGAAGTTGCCTCCAAAATAAGCACGTCTGTTCTTTTGAAAAACACCTTTTGGGCAATGTGACCTCTAGACAGGGAGCCATATCATCTGAAAGTCTTCATATTGTGTTTTTAGGTTGAACATCCTCAGCGCAGTAAGAAGGCTGTGTGGCACAAACTGCTGTCCAAACAGAGGAAGAGAGCAGTGGTCGCTTGCTTCAGGATGGCGCCGCTTTATAACTTGCCCAGGTAAGCACACATACAGGATATCCAAAGTGAGCACGTGTGTACGCTGTATAGATTTTTATAAGACTTAAAAATACCAAGTCTTTATTCCTAATGTCTCTCCCCAAAACTAGGCACCGGGCTGTCAACTTGTTTCTGCAGGGCTATGAGAAGTCCTGGATTGAGGCAGAGGAACACTACTTTGAAGATAAACTAATAGAGGACCTTGCTGTAAGTGAATTTCAATTTTTTTATTTCCTGTCTTCTTCTTTTGAGTATAAGCTTCAGGATATTGTTTTTTTTATTATTATTTTTTTTCATCATTGATTGGTCTTCTTTGATTCTGGATGTGTGTTTGTTTTAGAAACCAGGAGAACAGGAGCCATCCGAGGAAGAGGAGGCGTTGAAACACATTGATCCACTGCACCAGCTCATTCAGCTGTTCAGCAGAACAGCCCTCACAGAGAAATGGTGGGTTCTCATAGATAGATGTAAGATACAAGGTTCTACCAAATGTGAGGTATTTTCTACTCCAACATAAATTAGAGTTAATTTTTTTCTAAATATTGTTTGAAAAAAGCCAACAGTCAAACTTCACTCAAGTTTTTACTGCTGTTTAATCTCTACAAGAACTTCAGAAAAGTATCTGGATCTTTGTGACTTGTCCAACTGCATTCAGCAGTCACAATTTCCACTGTTTGTCGTTTCACACTGGGCTGGTTCTGTCCACAGCAGGACAAACAGCACAATTTGAGAAAAAAATTCACAAAAATGTTTTTCTGCTCTCTTTGTGTTTTTTTTTTTCTTTCTGAAAGGCCTAGCTCTATAATGGAGGATGGTAGCACTTTTTTCTGAATAAATTGTGATGTTGTGAACATTGAAGTCACATGACAGATTAGCTGTTTCCTCATGGCTCTATAATCAGTGATGGCTCCACACAGATCTGATGTAACCTTCCTCCCATTAATTTAGATAACAAACACAAATGTCTGATTCATGTTCTGTTTTACTTTAAACACATTAATTATATAATCTTGTTTCGCCCTCTTATTGTTTTATTTCCTGTTGCAGTAAACTGGATGAGGATAACCTCTACATGGCCTATGCTGACATCATGGCTAAGGTACCTGTTACTGAAGACCAGTACTAGAAACATTTTCTTTACTTAGAAATGAATTAACTGGCTTACAGGACGATGTTAGTGAGTAGTCTTTTTGTAACATATTATCCTTCTTCTGTCCTGATTATAATCTTTCTCACATCTCTTGTTACTTCCTCAGAGTTGCCATGATGAAGAAGATGAGGATGGAGAGGAAGTGAAGAGTTTTGAAGTAGGTGGTCAATCATTCTCTCTGTCTGTCAGTCTGTCTGGCAGGCTGCATGATGTTCTGGGATATAATCTGCTATGCTGCTGCCTGCCAGTCATGTGTCCTGTTTCACATAAATAGGAGAAGGAGATGGAGAAGCAGAAGCTGTTGTATCAGCAAGCTCGACTGCACGACCGCGGAGCTGCTGAGATGGTGCTTCAAACCATCAGTGCTAGTAAAGGTAGATAGACTTACTGAAGGCCCAGCCTCCTACCTCCTATAAGACTACTACATAACTATACAATAACTACTATATAACTACTGTACTATAACATGACTACATAATTACTATACTATAATAGTATGAAATCATTTAATCTTTGCTGGATGGCCTTGTAGATCAAAGAGTAATATCCAGTTTCTGCTCACCAGGTGAGATGGGTCCGATGGTGGCCTCTACTCTGAAGTTGGGCATAGCTATTCTCAATGGAGGAAACTCTACTGTACAGCAGGTATTTCAGACTTCAGTCACTTCTGTTTCTGACATGTACATGCTCAGTTTTATTACTGTTTCTCACTTTTTATTTCTGTTTACATTGTATTCGAAAGATTATACACCCAGTGGTCACTTTATAGGATACACCTGTAAAATCAAATACAATCCTATACAACTGCCTTGCCATAGTGTGTTTTTCTACTTTTATGATGCCTAAAGTATTGTCTGCGTAAGGTTTGTTGACAGTGGCAGAGATCAGTTCATTAATACCTCAATAATAAACATACAATTGAATTTACATATTTTAAAAATGAACATTATGATCTTCATGAAGATTTATATTATAGCAGAGCTGTTGTATTCACTGGAACAGGAAAATGCAAACCTGTGAGTTGTGAACATTGTGTTTGTTGAGACGCCGTCAGAGAGGTGCTCTTTCATGTCTCCTTCCTTTGTGGTCTGTTTGACAGAAAATGTTGGACTATCTGAAAGACAAGAAGGATGTGGGCTTTTTTCAGAGTCTGGCTGGTCTGATGCAGTCATGCAGGTAACTCTCCAAACTGTTGCTGCTTTAGGGCTGAAACAAATGCACTTACAATGTATTCACACTGCTGCTGGGTTGGTTAAAGGGCGTGTGACTCTGTGTGGACTCAAATTAAGTATATTTAGTTAAAAGAGTTGAATAAAGAGCATAAATTGTTGTTAAAGTTGTAGTGACTATGTTTACATGCGCACTTACTGTAGCATCTGCTTAGGGACAAGGGAGTAAGGACAGAGTGATGAATCTATGCATATGCATATTTTTCTTATTATATTATATTCCTGCTTCAGTGATATAGAGTAGAGCCTGCTTCTGGTTTAGTCTCAAGAAGCTGAAGACACCCACTCAAAACTAATTTAGATCTGAGGTTTTTACACTGTGAGGAAACCAAGAGGGAGCAAATGAAAATGAGCATTCCTTTAAGGAGGCCTCTCAACCATATCTTTGGATTCATCACTGTCATTCATCAGCTCAGTGTAATCATTGGTTTTTACTTCTGTACATACACCAGCACTGTTATTTATTTTGTGCTGAATAGTCTAATCTACATCTAACTAAGGTGGGTGGGGTTCTCTTACTTATTAAAGCACTACCTTATGAGTTTGATTACAGGGGTGGAGAAAGGTCAGTAAAGAGGGCAGAAGATTTTCACTTTTCACGGTTCATGATCCATTTGTCTTTGTTTCAGTGTTCTGGATCTAAATGCATTTGAGAGGCAGAACAAGGCAGAAGGATTGGGAATGGTAACAGAGGAGGGATCAGGTAAGCTTCACTATGTTTACACCTCATTGATTTCTATTGTTCAGTGGTCATAGCAATAGAAAGAGAAGTTCAATGAATCTTTCTCTTTCTGGAGTATGTTGATGTCAAAATCCTTTTCTTCACCAGGTTCAGGTCAAATTCATAATGTCACTATAATTAACCTACCTATAAAAATACTGTACATAGGGCTGCTTGGTGAAATCATTTGTTTCATAGTGGAACACTAAAGGGTACATTCTAAGGTAGCTGAAGTAAAAACATTTTCTTCCTCCAATTTAAAATGTCAGTTTCCCATGAAAAGATTGGAGGCATTGATGTCATGTTCTGGAGTGGTCTCCAGCACTTAGAACACTGTAGATTGAGATCATTGAAATAATTGGCAAAAGAAATGTAAATATGTGGTGTTGCATCTTGTTCATGACTTTTGAAACATGAAGATTCTTTTTATCCTTGTCAAACCATCATCCTTTATCTTTAGCTTTATCCATTTATCCTGTCATCACTTTGGTTGAGCCTTTTTTTGACTTTTATCAAGTGGTAATGCAGTTCTTCCAGGTTTAACATGCATTACCAGGTATGATTTCCTGGTGTACAAGTGTATGTGCTTATAATTTTCCTGTTACATTTTGTGTGTACACATTTGTTACACATGTTCTCAATCACTCTTTAGATCACACAGAGATACGTTTCACAATTTAAATAATTTACTTTCATGTAGACGGCTTATAACAGTGTAGCACATTTGACTTTGTTTTACTATTATATAGTACAGATTTTAAAATACAGTAACAGCTTGCAACTAATAACTAACTACTGTGTAACAAGAGGCAATTATTGCTGCATACATAATTATCATGTTACATCCTTTTATGTGCAGAATGAAGAAAGCAGCCTTCCCAAACCAGTAATTACTAAAACTGACTTTGTATTAATCATTACTGCACCTATTATGACATAAAATCACTAAACCACAGCTGATAATGTTTATGCTCACACTGTTCTCGTTATTGTCAGGTAAATAAAAAGTCATTCTAACCAGCTTTTTTAGACCCTTCTAACAAAACAGGTTCACTGTGGATGAACGTCCACAGTTTAAAAGCAAAAAGCACCAGGTCTTATTGACTTTTACTGAGCTGTACAGGTTTTCTGTCGACACTTTATTTTTTTCCATGTTGACCAAACAACTAAATTCGGAATATTTTACAGATCTTTTCCCTATATGTAATCTTTTTCTTTGTTTCTTTCTTTGTTTCTTACTTTCTTTCTCTCTTTCTTTCTTCCCCCTGTTTTCCTTTTTCTCATTTTGGTTTACTGCACTTTCTTCCCTTCCTCAGTCATCACTCATGAGCGTGGTAATTATGCCTCCTGCCATTTTCTTGTGTGTTGGTTGGTCTCTCCCTCTCTTTTCACTCCGGATGGTTAGTTGTTGTGTCAGTTCTGTCCAGGTCCTGAGTGTAGACCTTCAAACCTCGTCCTTACCTGCTCTCTGCTTGTAGCTACTTTTCTGCCTTACCCTCACCATTCTAATCCTTTTTTTCCAATTATAACTCGCTCTCTGGTTGCTTTTGTAGTTGGTCTTTATATACTGTTTAAAGTCTTAGTTTACTTCTGAATTTTGACGTAAAATGTGTCATTTCATTCTCTTCCACTTTAAACAAAATAATGATGATATTATGACAAACCATATTCATACCATATATAGATTTTAAGATTTAAAACTCCAGACATGTCCAGGCAGAAGTAGTAGTGTAGCTGTAAGTGTAGCTGTAGTGTCACAACCTGCCATCTAACACAGAACGCATATCTGCCTCCCTCTCAGGATTTGTACAGTATCTGGCACATTCTAAATATTACTAATATGATAATTTACCTTTCCCTACCTTCATCCTCCACCCCCACCCTCTCGGTCATGTAGACTTAAAGTCAGCTGGTTGTTTTGTCTCAGTAATGGAGATGGTTCTTGTGCTGGTTGTTATCTGTCGTGAATGTACAATCCCCTCTGTGTTCTCAGCCACTATCTCTGTCTCTATCTGACTCACTCTCTTATGGCTGCAATGAATACAAAAAACACCAAACAACAAAGAAGGAAGGTAGATTAACTTTCCATTAAACACAACAAATGAATGAGTCAAGTGAAAGAGATCACTCAAAGTAACAAATCCACAAATAATTATCACCAACTCTGCAGTTCCTCTCTGATCTACAAGCATTCTAGCATCTTTCAGCTCATCATTTTGGTTTTACGCCCCACAACTTTGCTGTTTTGGTTCAGTCCCAGCGCTCTTATTAATATTGTTTCCAGCAGTTCTGATTAACTGCATTACCTCCTCAGCACCAAACAACAGGAAAATATAGTTAAAGACTAGATGGTGAACATAGTGGTACATTTATCAGTAAAAAAAACTAAAAGAGAGTAGAAATTGAAAAAAATACTCAACTCTACATGTATCCTTATGTTACTTTGTCTCTGATGGAATCCGGAATTGGCAAGTGTTTGCTAACATGTTCAGTATCAAGTCAGCAGCAAGTTTATGATGTGATACAGGGACGTCACTAGGTTTAAGAAACTGGGGTGGCTTAGCCCATAGAGGAGAAAAGTTATTGCGCGCGCTATGTGCGCGCCGAAAATTTTTTCAGAGCACCAATTAAAGCTTTGTCAATCAATTGATTAATCTAAGACGATGACGCCTCCATACACCTTGTCCATCCTTCACCCATGCGTTCGCGCTCTGCTCTTGTCGCTGTGAGGTTCGGCTCTGTGTACTTCAGAGGTAAACACGCAAGCGGCAGTGAGCAGGGTCGCATGGAAAACATGGACTGGAATTTCAGTGATGTGGGCGTTCTCTATATGAAAAAGTGGAATGGATTGTATAATGACGCACTGAAGGGGCTCTCTCTACCGTACCCGATGAAATGAGATTTATGATCATATTTAAGTGAATAATGACAGTTTATATGATTATTGGTTTAAACTCATATTCTGGCCACTTTGTATTGCATAAATAGGCATTTTTTTTGTGAAAAAAAAATGTAATAAATAAAAATAATAATAAAACACCACCAAATTATTTAGGGGGGCTTGAGAATATTTTAGGGGGGCTGAAGCCCCCCTAAAATAGGCCTAGTGACGCCACTGATGTGATACCTTGTTGTACCAATGTGAAGTTTACAGCTTGTTTCTTGCCCCAAAGTTGTTTAAAATGTTGATACAGCTTTAACATTTTAAATATGTATGACCTCTCCCAGCTAGTTTTGTGTACACTGATGCCTACAGAGTTGGAATAAAATATTTTTACCTCTTCTCTTGAAATGATAGTAACAATGTGATTTATTCTTGACAAAATCCAGTTGAGAGTTTATGGTGCTATTGAACTGTAAACTGTAACAGTAAAAATACAAAGAGCAGGACATTCAGTGTTAGTAGAAAGTGACAATATTTTAGATGAATATTTTTTAAGTGTTTAATGCATAGATTAATTTGCAACCAAACCAAACTAAAACTAGATGTAGTCAGGAGTTGCAGCCTTGCTTATTTCTCATCTGTCACCTTCTCATCCATTCTGTTCAGTCTATACCTCCTCTTCCGACCTTACAGTGGCTGTTTTTGGCCATGCTGCTCTGTGATTGGAGGGGGTTGGACTCTGATCCTTTCCTCCTTCCTTCCTTCCTTCCTTCCTTCCTTCCTTCCTTCCTTTCTTTCTTTCTTTCTTTCTTTCTTTCTTTCTTTCTTTCTTCCTTCATTCTGTATTTCCTTTCTTCTTTCCTTCCTTCCTTCCTCTCTCTGTTTACTGGCTGAGCTGTGTTTTGTACTCAGTGTACTTGTCCTTCATGACTGTTTTTGCTCATGTGAAAAAACTTTATTTTATTTTTTTTATGATTTTATGTTTTTACTTTTTAAGCCCAGTATTGTATTTTAAATTCATGATTTTGTTGTAGTTGTAGTCATGCATTATTCTATGTATAGTGTTACAACCTTTTTGACTTTTTTGGACTAGAGGAGATTTAATGTGCATTTACTGTACACTTATACTATAGTATATAATCCTAATCTATAGACAGAGACTGATTTAAGATATTAAGAATAAAACATTAATATGCTCATTATTCTTTTAAACTGTGAAAAATGTATTCCCCTAATTTGGTTTTATTACTGTGTTGGGAATAAGCCTGAAAGTGCCTTCACATAATCCCAATATATAAAATCTATATTTACTTTTTGAAACTAATAAATAACAATAATCTTTGGAAGAAATGCAGTTTACTTATTATCCTAGAAAATTCAGATCATATCATATATGCTGTCATACAAATTATCATATCTACAAAAACATTATATAGTGAGTTTTATTGCCATAGCATCAATAACTGTAGAACAAATGAAGGGGTTGTTAAAGAGAGTACATTTTAAGATTTACCCGTTCCATATATCAGTCCATTCAGGAATCCTGCCATCACACGAATTAACTTTAACTTGACTTAAATTTAACTAATCCTCACATTTTTATAGTTATATGGACTAGCCATTTTGTTCCACCCTCACATTTTTTGGTCAAATCTTGATGAATTCTTGCAAATTACCCAATGCTCCATTTACAAAAAAAATAAACTGATAATTACAGGAATACTCAGCAACTACTCACATTCACGAAAAATAAAACCTGCATTATCCAAGGTATTCTGGGGCCAGAAGGACTGTAGCTTCTGTGCTTGCAGACACAAAATCTTGGGTGCAGGAGTAGACAACTCAGGGAGACTAGACCAGACTGTTTTAGTAGGGCAGATGAAGCACTGACATTGACAGAAATACTGTTTGGCAGTGGAAGGAACATTTTCAGAAAATCCTGAATCCAAACAATTCAGACTTAGAAACAGGAAGCAGAGTTAGAAACTTGATGGAAGCCTTACACATTTCCCTGATGAAGTAACTGAGGCACCAGGGATGCACGAAATCTGCCTTAAGATGCAGATGGCTTTGAACACTAGTTGGCTTTTATGGTTGATACACCTCTTGAAACTCACTGTCAGCCAGGCTGTGGTTTAATTCAAGCCAAGATGGCAGAGAGAGAGACAAAATAATCATGATTATGATTTTTTTTGCCAGGAGAGCAGCCCTACATGGTAATAATAATTTTGAGTTTGTAAGATGTGGCTTATTCTGATGATTTAAGGTAAGATGGAGTGGAAGAATGACAGGTGGATTGGTACAGTAATGTGGGTTTTGTACAGAATCTCAATTTACCAGTTAATCTACATACTGTATACATACTGTATATCTCACCAATTAAAATGAGCTATGGGTAATTACAGCAAAAATGAGATCATGGATACAAGCAAACAAAATGGTTTGGCCATTTAATTAGGATGCCCCTTAAACCCCCTTGTTTTCATTTTGAGATATTCCATAAATATCCAATTGGGAGGAGACCCTGAAAGAGTCAAAACACATAGGAGGGATTGTATGTCACGTTTTGTCTGAATCCCACTGTAAGAGCTGGAGTACGTGGCAGATATAGGTGTGGAAAATGAAAAGGATGGATGCACTGTGAACCATGTATCTATTATCTCTGCCCACTTATTGTTATCAGGGCCATAGTGGGGGGCTGGAGCCCATCCCAGCACTCATTAGGTGAGAAACAAGGTACACCATGGACAGGTTCTGGACTGAACCCAGGATGATTGAGGCAGCAGTACTAACCACTGCAACACCTTGCGAATACTATAAATGCATGAATTATTTTTAACCTTTCTGGCAGTTATTATGTATTGATTAATTTGAACCTTTACTATAAAGTGTCAGATCCTTGTTTTGCATTACACAAGTGAACACCAGCATCATCATCTTGGACCATAGGTAAAGCTAAACATCTGACATCCTAGTGGGACTGATTTATAAATAAGAAAATGTTGCATTGCCACTAAATAAAAAAGAAAGAAAGAAAGAAAACTGCACTTTCAGTCTTGTTTCAGACCGGCAGATTTTCCTCCCTCAGCCCAGTTCAGTTCGTTGTCATATTGTATAGATGTATTCTGTTAATGTTTCTGTTGATGTTATTGTACAAGTTATTGTGTAGTGTCTCATCTTCCTTTCTCTGACCCTCCTTTCCTTTTGCATTCCATGGTTCAAAGCAGCATTTTAGCACAGTCAGAGAAGCTATCCTCAACATCCTCACTGTACTTTGAATCTGTGCAGAATCTACAATGGAGCTAGCAAATTGTAAGCAAAACAGCTTTGAGAAACCATGTAAAGAGTCTAAACCCAGTCCTGACTGTAAAATGCTGCAGTTTAAAAACCAACCCACTTCAGTCCACCACAAAGTGCTGTGGCTGCCCACTGCTCATCCAAAAGAGTGTGTGTTTGTGCATTTGCATTAGGTAAGAATGGTGTATTATGACCATACACCTTTCACTGGAAAACACTGGGGATTTCTTCACATTAGCACCATCTCTTTTTAATACTTCTTCACTCTCCATCTTCTTGTCTGTCTTTCCCTTTCCTATATGTTGTCTGCTTTTGTCTCCTCTGTTCTCTGACTTTCTTTATGTGTATGTGTGTCTGTATTTTTGAATGTGTGTGTGCATTCATGTGTATGTTTGCACATGCCCGTGTTCTTGTGTGTACGTTTGTGCATACCTCTGTATGTGCTTGTGCATATGGTTGTCTGCATGTGTGCGTGTGTGCGCGTTTGTGTATATGTGTGTGTGTATGCATGTATGTGTGTGTGTGTGTTTCTTCTCTCCGGCCAGGTGAGAAGGTCATGCAGGATGATGAGTTCACCTGTGACCTTTTCCGCTTCCTGCAGCTGCTTTGTGAAGGACACAACTCAGGTGTGTGTGCAGGTTCTTTAGTATTTAATCTAGGAATATGACTGAGGATGTAAAATTTGGGTAAAATATTAATGACCTGCTAAGTTAAGGTGTTAATGAGTCAGGTAGTGTTTGTCAATATTTATCATGGGTTTGCACCATATTTTTGTGCTTTAATTTTGCTTGTCTGAGGAGAATGTGAGAACATTCTACCGGTGACCAACTTAAGCCTCCTACAGCGATTTTCCTCATAAAGAGTGTGTGATTGCAGTTTTGCAATTTGTTTTAATTTAGTGCCTCCAGTTTCAGATTCTGTACAATTCACTTATATTGTTATTGTTTGTGATATATTATATTTTTATTTATCACTTGTATTTGTGTAGCAGTACATGTGTATATTACTTACTAGTCCAACAGCAAGACACCCAGCTCTGTGTCTTTCTGTCTTTTATTTCATGAAGCTATCACTGATGACAAAAAGTCAGTACATGTACAAGTACACTGTTCTTAAGTTCCTCCATCAACGTCCTCCTCCATAAGTCGCTAGCTATGTCAATAGAAGTAGCTGAGCCTTGTAACATTGCCCACATGCCCAGCTCCAGTTCTGGCATGACATTCTCCCTCAGGATCCCTGTCCCCAGCCTAAAAACTTCCTTTCCCAGTCAATCCAAACCAAACTAGTGGTGTGTGACTTAGTGCCTTAAAGCGTTACATACTTTTTCCAACCTAAAGATGATGGAATTAAATGATGAAGGTGTCTTTTTAAGTTGCATAATGTTGCTTTATGTTGTAATTTTATATGCTTTTTCAGACTTCCAGAACTACTTGAGGACACAAACAGGAAACAACACAACCGTCAACATCATTATCTCTACGGTTGACTACCTCCTCAGAGTACAGGTGAGCTCCTTTTGTTCACTTCTGCACAACAAAACACTTTTGTCCTTTACTAGTTAAAATCTTGTTTTAAAGGAAATTCTTATTTTCTCTTTCAAAATCTTTTTTTTTTTTTTTTTTATTCAATTTTTACAGGTATGATGCCATTTCACCAACTTTATTCAGGAATTCATGAATTCAGGCAGTTCCAAAGCACTTACTATTTGTTAATTAAGCATTTTGTGTGAGCTCATCTAAAGTGGGCACTATTTATGCTTTATAAAGCATTTACAAATGAGATTTAAAGGCTGGCAAT
Organism: Larimichthys crocea; assembly: GCF_000972845.2. Lineage (NCBI taxonomy): Eukaryota > Metazoa > Chordata > Actinopteri > Sciaenidae > Larimichthys > Larimichthys crocea. The sequence continues at coordinate 1,299,229 of NC_040026.1, forward strand.
GCCTCAAGGCTCACAAAAGCTTCAGTTCACAACACAAAGGGATATAGAACATATTGCATTGATATTAATTGCAACTTCCCAATATATTGTAAAGACTGTTCTGTTGATGTAAAAAGACAAACAAGGGTAAACCAAGCTGAACAAAAACATCCCCTGGCAGTCTAATCCTATGGCAGCATAACTAAGGGATGACCTGAGCCAGCCCTAACTATAAGCTTTATCAAAAAGGAAAGTCTTAAGTCTACTCTTAAAAGTGTTGACCGTGTCTGCCTCCCGAACCCAGAATGGTAGTTTGTTCCACAGAAGAGGAGCTTGATAGCTGAAAGCTCTGGCTCCCAATCTACTTTTGGAAACTATAGGAACCACAAGGAACCCAGCGTCCTGAGAGTGCAGTGTTCTAGAGGGGTAATAAGGTATTATGAGCTCTTTTAGATAAGATGGTGCCTGACCATGAAGAGCTTTGTAAGTAAGGAGAAGAATTTTAAATTCTATTCTAGATTTAACAGGTAGCCAGTGCAAGGAAGCCAAAATGGGAGAGATGTGATCTCTGATCTTGGTTCGTGTCAGAACACGTGCAGCAGCATTCTGAATTAACTGCAATGTCCTAAACCATATACTAATGAGTAGAAACATGCTTTATAAATGATAAATAAAGTATTTACTAATCCATAACTTGTGTGCTTATCAATGATGAGTAAAACATTTGTAACTGTTTATAAATTACATGCTAATGAGTACATATGCTTTATACATGATGAATTCAGTATATATTCCTGCTTAACTAATTCTTAATGGTGTGTACTCATTATAAAGTGTTACCCAAAATTGTTAACACCGTTTCTTCAGTTTATTTACTCAAAGTTAATCTGTCTCATTGTTGTCTTATGTTCTTCTCCTTATCTGTCCTCCCTCCTTCTTCACTCTCCTCCAGGAGTCTATCAGTGATTTCTACTGGTATTATTCTGGAAAAGACGTTATTGATGAGCAGGGCCAGAGGAATTTTTCCAAGGCGATAAATGTGGCCAAGCAGGTTTTCAATACACTCACAGAGTACATTCAGGTATGAGAAGACTGCAGTTAGGTTGACCTAACACCTGTAGTTCACACTATTCTAAGAAAAGTGCTGAAAGTGAAAATTGAAGGTGCAATAAGAATAAGAATAGCTTGAAAAGCAACATAATATTGATACGCAGTAGAATCTGTAGGCTCTTACTGTGTCAACGTATTTCAATGTAGGAAATCTGGTGAGTAGAGGTCATTGTTGGCTGTGATGTGATTATGATTGTTACTGTTGATGTTGTAGGGTCCGTGTACTGGCAACCAGCAGAGCTTGGCCCATAGTCGACTGTGGGACGCTGTGGTTGGATTTCTACATGTCTTCGCTCATATGCAGATGAAATTGTCTCAGGTGAGTTAATGTCGTTGTGTGGGGCATTTGGGCTAGAGGTCTGAGATAATGTCATTTCAAAGTGCCTCGTTTCTGTTCATCTATAATTTTTTTGCACTCTCTCTCCATATATTTCCTTTCATGTCCACTGTGAATCTAATGTTGGCAAAAGGTGTCTTACTTTTTTTAAAAACATCAGTTATGGCTGAAATACTTCTAATGAGAGGCAGCAAACACACATCCTTACCACCTCAATTGGTGAGGCCAACCACCTGTAAAGAAACCCTATCTTGAAAATGAAACATGTTTGTCTTTCTCTGTTCACCTCAGGACTCAAGTCAGATTGAGTTACTGAAGGAACTGATGGATCTGCAGAAAGATATGGTGGTCATGCTGCTGTCTATGCTGGAGGGTAGGTTTGCTTTTATCAGTACACTTCTATGAAGTATGAAATCAGGTGCAGTTTACTGAAAGAGCTGATAGAATGACTAGGTCAAAAGGTTGTCACCAAGTTATTTGTGTTATGGAAGTTTCTATCTTTAGGTTACACAAGGTCACGTGTGGGCCTTGAGGTCCTCAGCAGTATTAGTTGTTTGGCTTTGTTTGGGAACAGTAGGTGCCAGTCTATCTCAACACTGTGGTGGCCAGGGTCGAAGAGACCTAATGCGGCCTTCCTAGACATAATAGATAGCTTGCTGTTGACGTTCCAATCTGTGTAAACAGACATGTGTCTCCAGACTAGAATATGCTGACAATAACACCTGCATGGGTAAAAACATTCTCTTTGACTAATTCTGGGTGTATAGTATTTGTGGTGTTATCTTGGGGTTTAAAGTCTATCCACCAGGATTAGTTCTGCAGAATGTGAGACCAACTCAGGCGCTTTAAGTGAGTTGCTCAAAGTTACTCACTGGTAGTGGTAACAGTACATGGATGTCTAGCTGAGATTAAGTGTCAAACATTACAAATCATTTGACAAAGGCTTTTTCATTTTTTGTTGTAAATTTGTTGTTTGACAGGTAATGTGGTGAATGGAACCATTGGGAAGCAGATGGTGGACATGTTGGTGGAGTCCTCCAACAACGTGGAGATGATCCTCAAGTTCTTTGACATGTTCCTCAAACTGAAAGACCTGACTTCCTCAGACACCTTCAAGGAGTATGACCCAGACGGAAAAGGCAAGGCTCTAAAACATTTTCTCTCATCATGCTTGTCATTGGAGAAACATCAGAATCATTTCAGTGTAAAAGAATGACATGTGAGGACAAAGCTGCTGATGATTTATAAACTTATGAATGGGGTCACAGGTGTCATTTCCAAGAGAGACTTCCATAAAGCCATGGAGAGCCACAAACACTACACCCAGTCTGAGACAGAGTTCCTGCTCTCCTGTGCCGAGACTGATGAGAATGAACTCCTGGACTATGAGGAATTTGTGGAGCGCTTTCATGAGCCAGCCAAGGTAAATGCTTTAATGTTTATAGAAAAAAATGAAACCCTGCAGAATGATTAATCTATTATTAAAATCTATTTTAGAGAATTTTTATACATCATGTTTGGGGTTCTGTGGAGTAGAGAGCTCTCTTCTAATTAGATTATATTTTTTCTTCAGCCATTCCATTTATTGGACAGGATAAAGAAATTTGTTTTGGCAGGTTCTACATGCTTAAATTAGAATAAGTTTGGATAAAAAGGAACCATCTTAATTAATTTCTAAGCTCAATTAAATTAGTTTTGGAAAAAAGACAACATACTAAAGTTTAATTTCTTACCTCTAGATTTTGTATTTGAGAGGAAGGTTGAGTGGTGTATATAGTGGAGAATGTCCTAAAAACTATTTTCTTCAAAAGAAGAAAATCATTTTAAACTGACCTGTTTCAAAAGGACATTGGCTTCAATGTGGCGGTTTTGCTGACCAACCTGTCGGAGCACATGCCTCATGACACGCGACTGCAAACCTTTTTGGAGCTGGCAGAAAGCGTTCTCAACTACTTCCAACCCTACCTGGGCCGGATCGAGATCATGGGCAGCGCCAAGCGCATCGAGAGGGTCTACTTTGAGATCAGCGAGTCCAGTCGAACACAGTGGGAGAAACCTCAGGTAAAGATGGTACAGTAATTAATCAATTAACATATCACATGTCCTTCTAGCTCCTTCTTTTCACTTGCTATCTTTTGCCCAGGTCAAAGAATCCAAACGTCAGTTCATCTTTGATGTGGTGAATGAAGGAGGGGAGAAGGAGAAGATGGAGCTGTTTGTGAATTTCTGCGAAGACACCATCTTTGAAATGCAGCTGGCGGCTCAGATGTCTGATGCTGGTGAGCGATCGGCAGTCAAAGAGGAGAGTGAGCGGGAGAAGCCAGACGAGGAGAACCCTGAGATGGGCTTCTTCTCTGTTACCACTGTCCGCATGGCACTTTTAGCTCTGCGATACAACGTCATGCTGCTCATAAAGGTGAGAGCACACACAACACCAAACACATCTGCTAATCAAAAGCTTGTACACCACTTTTACATCAAGCTAGCAACATCCTGAATTAAACTGATATTCATCTTCTCATCTCATTCTTAAAAAGCAAGCACATATTCCAATACTTGGTGCTATTTTTTTTAGAAAATGTAACTGCAATAGATTTGTGATTTGCTTGATTTGTGACTTTATTATTAGATAAGATAGTTTTAAGTTTTTACATGCACTGTACCTGAACTACAATCACACACACGCACGCACACACACACACACACACACACACACGCACACGCACACAAAGGGCTTACATTAGGCGTTCAGTACCTTGCTCAAGGACATCTCAGCAGTGCCCAGGAGGTGAACTGGTACCTCCGCAGCTACCAGTCCACCTTCCATACTTTTCCATGCTTGAACCAGCCACCCTCAGGTTCCTGAGCCAAATTCCTACAGACTGAGGTACTTCACCTTATTATTGGCACTTCAGTGAGGCTTATCACTGTTGTACCAATAGGGATGGTAGAGTACACCCTCTCATGTAATATTGTGATTTTAAAACAATTACAGCTTAAATAAAACATATAATTATGGTATTCATATTTTGGGGCAACTAGCTCTCAAAATAAACATTTTTTTCATGAAACATGAAATTTCCAAGTATTTCAATGAGTGCCCTATGAAAGGTTAACACTTTCTAGAAATGACATTCATGGACTTTTTCCCTCCATGTGGTCTGTAAGTAGGCTCAATGTGCTTTTATAAATAATAAAAAAATAATAGTAAATAAAAATAAATAAAACAATATACACATTTGCAACATGTTTCCAAACTTTAAGCAGCTAAGATTGAGGTGTAGGTGATTTATGGAACATGACCTGATTGACTGGGGTGTAAATGTTAAACACTGAACAGCCTTCCTGTTATTGCAGGTGCTGTCCATGAAGAGTTTGAAGAAGCAGATGAAGAAAATCAAAAACATGACAGTGAAGGACATGGTGACCACGCTGGTGTCATTCTATTGGTCTGTGTTGCTGGGCCTCCTCCACATTGCATTCAGTGTGGCACGAGGATTTTGCAGAATCTTCTATAACACCTTCATGGGAGGAAATCTGGTAGAGGGGGCCAAGACCATAAAGGTTAATATACATAATAAAAGAATAGAGTATCCACAGGTCATTAAAGCAAACCGTTAGAGTTGTTCCTAAATACATAAACTGCCTCCATCCTCAGGTGTCAGAGCTGCTGGCCAACATGCCTGATCCCACCCAGGATGAGGTGAGGGGTGAAGGGGAAGACAGAGAGAAAAGAGCCTCGGACCGCAGCTCCCCGAAGGAGGACCTGGCTGACCTGGCAGTCAACACCAGTGAGACCGAGCTGCTGTCAGATATTTTTGGCCTAGACCTGAGAAGAGAGGGGGGGCAGTACAAGATCACCCCGCATAACCCCAACGCCAGCCTGACTGAACTGCTCAACTCACCAGTACCTTCACCAACTCCCCAAACCCCACCCATAGCACCCCCACCTGAGCTCAGACGGAGACGTCAGGTGAATTAATGTGATTGTTTGATAATGGTTAATAAGATAATGTTTAAATAATTGTCAAATCAAGGATCAGTCATTTAGTTCTGGTCTCTTTTTCTGCTCTTCCGAAATTAAACTTTTATCAAAGTAGAAAAAAACGGATTGATTGATGATCTCTGGTGGGAGAATGTGCCATCATACTTTTCCCCAAACATCCAACCATTGTAACTTTGGCAGAAAACTGTGAGATCAACTCATGTAAGATCAATCACAAAAAGGTGATTGAGTAAATCACTCATGATCACAGATCGGTTTGTTTGTCTAACAGTGTTTTCTGTTTCAGTCGAAGAGCTCTGCCTCAGACGAGAAGGAAACAACAGCAGAGACAGAATGCGAACCTGAGAAACCATCAGAGTATGTACAGTATGTTTAATGTTGTGTAAGCTGAGTTTAGTCCAGTCCAGAGAAAACAGACTGAGACGTCAAAGCACAGCTCAAGATACACTTACTGGCTTTTTTCCCCCCAGGCCTTTCAACCACATTATGGCAAAGTTATTTCAGTTGGCAGAAGTTGCATCTGGCCCCATCAGAAAGAAGCTGTTAGTGAGCACATAGGTTCAGTAGGTAGCCACAAACAAAATGACATTTATACATGCTGAATATTTAAAACTAAAACAACTAAGACCAGCGTTTGCATCAGTTCACCTTATTTTCTATGCATGTATTTTGAAGAAAAATGCACACATTTTTCTTTGGTTTGTAGGCTATTTTAAAAGGCATAACTTGGTGTGTAAATCCATATACTATAAATGCGTTCACAGCATACCCTTGATTATCTGCTTGGTGATATAACATCACAGTGATTGTAATAAGTCACAGTGCAGCAGTATTTTACTGTTAGCTGTGTGTTGGGATTTCAGAGCACATGTGGAGAAACAAGAGAAACAACAGAAGAACGAGAAGATGAAGCCGAAAGTGAGAAGACATCACACCTCAAAGTCCGATGAACCTGATCTACAAGAGTCTGCCTTCTTGAAGAAGATCATAGCCTACCAAAGAAAACTACTGGTACACAGAACGTTTCTGTCCATTTGTACAGCAATGAGTTGTTGATTTTATTTAAGAGCTTTCTTGGTCCACCATCCACTGCTCTGTCTGTAACATCCAACATTAATATCTTCTCCTTTTTCTTTGTTTTCTTTTCTTCTCTGTAGAACTACTTTGCCCGGAACTTCTACAACATGAGGATGCTGGCGCTGTTTGTTGCCTTTGCAATCAACTTCATCCTGCTATTCTATAAGGTAGTGGAACACAAGGCATGTTGGTGTTGACTAGTGCAGGGTTTTTTTTCCCCAGAGTGGTGGCTGGGACTCCCCTGGAGCTCCCCTGGGGAATGCCAGGGGGGGTTTGTAATCAACTACATCATCTGGATGGCAACATGCTTCTTGTCTTGTTTTATTTTTACACTCTTAGCTTTATTTTTGTATTTAAAAGATTAATATATTGTCCCTACCAGGTATCTACATCCTCATCTGTAGTTGAGGAAAGGGAAGTGGTTTACACCAGCAGCCAACCAGACAGCAGCGTTCAGTGGGATCCACTCGCAGGAGAAGCGATGGAGGCAAAGGAGGAGGTGATGGATGAGGCTGGGGAGCCCCTGAAACCTGTCACAGTCCGTTTTGTCCTGGAGGAGAGTAGCGGATACATGGAGCCCATGTTACGGATCCTGGCTGTCCTGCACACTGTCATCTCTTTCTTCTGCATCATCGGATACTACTGTCTCAAGGTGGGATACTTATTGATATGTAGCTGAAATAATAAAATGTGTATCCATTTTTAAAAATCTGTAGCAGTCAAACAACAAAACATAATTTCTTCTTGCACTCCATCAATTTACCAGTTTTCTGAGATCTTTTAAATATTTCATAACCAAGGATATTTGTGTGTGTGTGTGTGTGTGTGTGTGTGTGTGTGTGTGTGTGTGTGTGTGTGTGATGTAGGTGCCACTGGTGATCTTTAAGCGTGAGAAGGAGGTGGCCAGGAAGCTGGAATTTGATGGTCTTTACATTACAGAGCAGCCGTCAGAGGATGACATCAAAGGACAGTGGGACAGACTGGTAATCAACACACAGTGAGTAAACCCTGTGTGTGCAAGAGTGCATGTGTATGTGTATGCTGTTTATGAGAGTATGTAGTATGTGTTATATACAGTATGCTACAACGTCCACTAAGAAGTACCAATGATGGATAATGGAAATAACTGTAGAACCAAAGTAAGGACATAAGATGTAGTTTGAGAAGACATTCTGTATTTGTGCATTCCAGTGAACAAACTGTCTGTTTATGTGGTTTAGAGTTCTTGTACAATCCTAAGAGCCCTAAAAGATTACAAAAAAGCTATTTTATCTTATTTGTTGTTGCAGTTATACAATTATGTTTTTAAAAATAATACAGCTTTATAGATGATGTGACCTGTGAGCCATTCTTTTCTCTGATTTTCAGATCTTTCCCCAACAACTACTGGGATAAGTTCGTAAAGAGGAAGGTACGTGTCACTGTTTTTGTTGATCTTGCCTTACCACTACGAGTCCTCCTTATTGGCATAAAGGTTCCTAAATAGGAGTTTCCTTTTAAGACCTATTATAACTTTATTAAAAAGGACTCCTAAGCTAAGAGAAGAGGGAGGGTTGACCCCTTGCTATAGATGATGCTATGTTTAATGTGAATGTGAATGTACTGGCAGCTGTACGTGGAGGACAGTGGTTGTACTGGGCAGCTCCCTGTGTCAAAGTGTACCCCTGATGGAAAGGAGCATGCAATGTAAAAACTAAATTTTTTGATTAAGAGATGCTGTTTCACTAGAATGTTCCCCTCTTCCTCAGGTGATGGATAAATATGGAGAGTTCTACGGCCACGACCGGATCAGTGAGCTGCTGGGAATGGACAAGGCTGCTCTGGACTTCAGTGACGCTCACAAAAAGAGAAAGCCGAGGAGAGATGGCTCATTGGCTGCTGTGTGAGTATTCTCTCTCACAGAGTATTCAAATGTACAACTTGTATAATGGATTTACTAAGCAAGGTGCACACATTTTACACAAAGAATACCAACTCTAATCTGATAACAGATATTCATTTTTTCTTTGAATCTTATGAATAATACCCAAGAGGCTGATCTGTACATTTTTTCCATGGATATGGAGATAGATGGTATCAGGTTTTACTTGCAGGACTTTTATTCACCTTGCTGCTTCAGAGGCTTAACTCTGACACATGATCATCCTCTGTTAATCCTTTTCTCCATCTGTTATCAGGCTGAACTCCATTGATGTCAAGTACCAGATCTGGAAGCTGGGGGTTGTGTTCACAGACAATGTAAGTATGAAGAAGTACAAAGTCCTTCACCAGCAACGTCCAGCTCCATCATGTTGAAACACTGTTTTTAAATCTACAAATTAAAATATTATCATGATGTTCACAGTAATTCAGAGGTTTTCATTCATGCAAATTAAGTTATTACTACTGATGTAGCCTATGTGGGCTATGGTTTCCTGCAATAATACAAATTATCCTTTACATCTGCTGTTGATGGTCAATCATAATATATGACACCGTGACCTAATTTATCATCCTTTTCTTATTTCTTATTCAAATGTACTGCAATATCTGTACATTACACAATATTCTTCACCATACATTACACTGACTACTGAATATGGTTGCGGCTGGTGTGGTTTTTAGTAAATCTGAAATCTTTTCGAAAATGATGTATTTATTATCTGTGCATGGACAGCACTTGCACAAAAAACATCCTGGAAATTCTTATTTTTAGAAAATGTGTTAAAAAATATATAAAACAATAATCAATCCCGATCACACGGCGACGACATCAGTTGGTGTAGAAAACGTCCAATTTATTGCTTCATCCACCAACTTTACAGGCAAGCTATCAGTGCTTCAGCACCTGACACACACACATGCTGAGCAAGAGCACCCAACAATCATAAAAACTATTATTCTAGGGCTTGCTACTTGGTGTCACAGACAGCCTACACTGCCACCTATTGGCGAGTGCATTAATACATCCCAGAACAAAGTGCAGCAGTATATTATGGAAAAAAATGTCAATATAAGGTAACTGGGAAAAATAAATCTAAAATCAGATCTAATCACAGGTGCAATTTGAAGTCAGCCAAATATACAGAAATGAATAATATGTCTTAACAATGCAGAGCTTCTTTTTGTGTCTTGTCGTTTTGGTCCAGCTAATGTTGCATTCTGAGATCATTTTCAGTTTAATGAGCTGATAGACCAACCTGCAGCAATGTTGAAAAGCCATATAACTGCAGGCACACACTGAATGTTACTACATGTACATCTGTATGGAAAGATAACTGCTGTTATTATTTGGTGCTGTATAAATAAAACTGAAATAAATTGAGTAAACAGATGAACAGTGACCAGTATATATAAAACACTACCACAACATTGCTACCTTGACTAACCTCTCCTTCTCTCTCTCTGCAGTCCTTCCTGTATCTGGCCTGGTATATGACCATGTCCATCCTGGGTCACTATAACAACTTCTTTTTTGCCGCCCATCTGCTCGACATTGCCATGGGCTTTAAGACACTGCGTACCATTTTGTCCTCAGTCACGCACAATGGCAAACAGGTAAACAACTACAGCTACAGTCTAGTCAATATAAATATAACTGCACACATATTTTAGCACCTGAACTCAAACACCTACCTACAACTAGTGTATGTAAAATTCCAAGTGTCCTGATTGACAGAACAGCCTTTATACATCTACCTTTTTTCTAAAGTATACAAACATGCTGACTGTTACTGTTTTTGAGTTTTATAGCTATAGTCATATTGTGGATGTTTTCACTGTGTCCAGACTCTGTTTTCAACCTCGTCTTTCCTCCTGTCTTCCAGTTGGTGTTAACCGTTGGCCTGTTAGCAGTGGTGGTGTACCTCTATACAGTAGTGGCCTTCAACTTCTTCAGGAAGTTCTACAACAAGGGTGAAGATGGAGAACTTCCAGACATGAAATGTGACGACATGTTGACAGTAAGTTTGACTAGTATGAGTGTATTGCTTTTAGGTTCTACAGTGCAGTCAGACATATTTTGTTTTACTAGAATGGCAAGCAGTTTGTGTTCAGGGTGTGATGGGTCTGCAGAGATGTTACCTGCCCGTTTCCTGGACAGGTACAGGTCCTGGATAAGGGGTCAGGCTGATGCCGATAATTTTCTCTGCAGACCTTATTGTCCGTGGCAGTCTGTTTATCTCCTTGTGGCTGATCCAAACCAAACAGTGATGGACTAGCAGAGAACAGACTGAATGATGGCAGAGTGTAAAGGGAGAAGAGCAGTGGGGAGAGCACACACCCCTGGGGGTGCCAGTGCTGATTGTCCAGGTGCTGGATGTGATGCTGACCAGCCTCGCCTGCTGCCTTCTGTCTGTCAGAAACTTTGTAATCCACATACAGGTGGAGGAGGGCACAGTGAGCTACGTGAGAGTACATTTTGACAAAGAGTCTACAGCAGCAATCGGCAAAAGCGGAACCCACCAGAAATCATATCTGGCTCACTTGATTATTTTCATAACGCACACACATTAAATATATCTCTGTCATGGCAGCAGCAACAGTTAAACACAGTCTCCTCTTTAGGAATTTTGATTACAAAATAGAAAGTCAATTTTTTCAGAAATCTTTTTTTGTTTGAGTGAGGGTCAAAGGCTTCTGTTGCTTGCTTGACAGGCCTCTGAAATAGCCAACATGCAATGTGTGGTATGAAGAAAACAACAGTGCTTCAGTAAACCATTCAAAGGTATACATATGTGACTGTGGGCCATGATATCACACATGACCAGTAACAAAGATCAAAGTAAATTACAAAGAAGCAGTCAAACATCATTTGGACCTGGTTTGGTTTCATAAGCCAAGCCAAAATGTCTGCAGTGAAAAATGTTCTGTGTTTTAATACCTGTACGCAGCATGATTTTTAAAAAAAGCATATAGTCCATGGATTGACATGCTGCCTCTTAGCTGCTATTCTTTCTCTTTTCTCTGGGCAGTGGCTCACTGCTGTTCTGGCTGATAATGTCTGTGAAAGCTGTTTCAGTGGAAGTAGTATCCTGTGGAGCCTGTCAATAAAGAGGAAACAGTACCATTTATGGACAGAGTCATGGGTCAGAGCTTTCAGTCTGACAGTTTTCATCCTCAGGCTCTGTCTGTGTTCTTTTGCAGATTTCAGGTGTTTCACTCTGTTTCTCTTTCAGTAATGCTTTCTTTGCTGCTATTCTGCCAACAAGTCCTTCTTCACACAGTTTCTGACACACACTTTTTGAAAACACTGTTGCACCGTTAGTCATTGTGCTGTTTATCTCGTCACACAGTTCTTGTGAGGTCTTTCTTCAGTCCTTAAGACAGAGAATTTTGAGACGCTTCACTTGTCTGTCTGAAAGTTTCCTTTTTCTACTTCTCCTCTTTTGGTTCTCGTGTGAATTGGTGGCACCATGGCGGTCTAAAGTGACTTTACAGTGCTTGGACTGCATCTCAAGACACAGGCCTAGCTTGTTTTGTGTTTTTAAGGAAAATGACGTTCGTCTATATATATATATATATATATATATATATTATATTATATATATATATATATATATATATATATATCTATATATATATATCTATATATGTGTGTGTGTGTGTGTGTGTGTGTGTGTGTGTGTGTGTGTGTGTGTATATGATATAGGTATCTATATATCGATACTAGAGCTTAGCCCAAAGATAGCAGCTGCTGACCCACTAATCTCTCTTCATGATACAGGCTCCTTGGTACAGTGACAGTAGGTAGATTATCCTTTTCAAACATGTTTGCAACCCTTTACAGTTACACAAAGATTTGTAATGCTGTAGCTGTGTGTCATTAAAGTCAAACATAATACTCAGACAAGCAGACAGAATGAATTACAGCTTTGGTGAGGCCATTCCATGCTGCCAAGCCATGTGAAAGAAATACTATATAAGGGCTCTATGGTGTGTGTTTTCTTGGATTGGGTTGGAGGGGGCTTTCTGCCACCCGGAAATTTTAGGACACACACTTAACTAATCCCCCTGTGGTCAGCCACCCATAACATTCCATAGAGGTCTTCTGTTTCCTATTAAGGGGCCGGGTGGCAGCTCTGCCTGGTCTACAGGAAGGTGATGGGCTTAGTGTGATGAAGGGATAGACTGATGAAGGGTCACTGCCCTGGGAAGATTTTAGCTCTGTCCTCTCTGTGAATAAATCCTTTACAATAACACTGACAGAAGGATGGGAAGATCTGAACTGATCTCTCTTTTTCTGTTCACGTCCTCTCTTCATCTCTCTCTCTCCACTTGGAAAACATTTTCTTCCCGCTCTCTTCTTGCTCAGTTCTCTGCATCCTGTTCCCATGACAAACACAGTATGTGTGTTTAACTTTTGAAGTCTTTTGTCATGTACACTGACTCATTGTATTTATTTTTAATTTTATTTTAAGATTTGGGGGGGTTGTACTCTGTTGATCAGTGGACATACTATTGTGCAAATGCTCAGCACTTATTATGATTGTAATTATAATGTTAATGTGTACTGGGACATACACTACGACTCCTCACAAGCTGCTGAAAAAATGTTATGTTTATATATAAATGTGTATAAGTTGCAAAAATAATCATCTCCTCTCTCTCTCTCTCTCTCTCTCTCTCTCTCTCTCTCTCTCTCCCTCTTCCTGTGTGTCTCTCGCCCCATCTTCCAGTGCTACATGTTCCATATGTATGTAGGTGTGAGAGCAGGTGGAGGCATTGGTGACCAGATTGAGGACCCAGCAGGTGACGAGTATGAGATCTATCGCATCATCTTTGACATCACCTTCTTCTTCTTTGTCATTGTAATCCTCCTGGCTATCATCCAGGGTGAGAGATCCAAAGCACACAGACACACACCAACACACACACACTGTCTCTCTGACTGTAAAAGAGGGGAGGGGGGTCACAGAGATTATTCACTTATGTTGTTATGCTGCTTTTCTATAATTGTCATAGGAGTCTGTAGACTAAAACTTGTTTTGAACTGCCTACATCATAACCTGGGTCAGATCCATATTTTGAGGCATACCCTAAAGGGTCATGATCATTGGTATTGAAGAGCAAAGGTCTCACATCTGAGACTTGAGTTGAGTCAGCTGCTGAACTGAGCTTTGATATTGGAAGCTAAAAGACATAAAATATGCTTTTTTATTTTTATATATTTATTATTTACATATATTTTACGATATAGAAGAATGAATGCTTTCTGACTGGGACTGCATTTGAATAGTTGCTCCAAAAGCAACAGAATTGGTGGTTAAGAAAAAGAAGAAAGTGAAAATATGAGTGTGACACATTTTCGCTGATCAGGGATACAAAGCTGGAATATATTGTCATAATAAAGGGCCTTAAAAGCATCAAAAGCAGGTAATTCCCTTTCTTATTCACAAGGAAAGGAGTACAAAGCAAAGTACAAAGGGTGGATGAGGTGATTAATTAGTGATGGGACCTAATATCAAGCCAGAATTGAATTTGAGGTGACACCGAAAATTATGCCAGAGCTCCTTGGGGAGGCAACACAGCTAAATTTGTGTACTGGAAAAGAGAGATTGGGTATGAAGAGCACTGTAGAGCAGGGAGATATGTTACAGTGCCTTGGCTGGTATTGAACACCAGAAGGGTGTCAGCTTCATTGTCAAAATAACATTTGGATATTAGCTGCCCAGTAATAGTACATGAAATATGACAGGGCAAGGCTCCCTTCGACAGTCATGCTTATTTTTTTACTAAAAACACTTTGGTAGTGGGATAGATTTGAAATAAAAAAATAAATTAAAGTAAAATGTATTAGAAATTTTTGCAGTGTTATTTTAACCTGATTAGAAGTGGAAAGGAGCTGTGAAATGGTTAATATTGGGAATAATGGTACTGGGAAAACTGAGGGTTCAGCTTGTAAGCTAAAATAAGTGCTAAATTCATCTAAAATTGAAACTATTGTGGGAATAGCAGTTGCTGGGTTCACAGCATTTAGTAGCAGGTCGTTTGCATAGAGAGATACCACAATGTAAGGCTTCCTTACAAGCAAAACAGACTCATATAGATGCAGTACTGTTATAAGTCCACTGGAAGACACAAAAGACTTGTGGTTTTCAGTTTGAAAACCTCAAACCATGATGACTTGTTCACCAAAAGATTGTGGGTCAGGCTGTAACCTCTTCATGTGAATATTCTAGGGTTGATCATCGATGCTTTTGGAGAGTTGAGAGACCAGCAGGAACAAGTGAAAGAAGACATGGAGGTGAAAAGACAGACACACACACCTTAAAACAATGCAGTACTATGCAATATGGAAATAATCACTACTAGATTTTGCATCCAGTAGTATCCCCCAAATCTTCAAATTACCTGTCGTGTTCCCATGTGGACATTTACATGTTCATACTTTTGTGTCCAGATAGAGATGACAAGTAAAGACTTGCATGTGAATGGTGACAGTCACTTAACATTTGCATGTTTTTTCTTCCAGACCAAGTGTTTTATCTGTGGAATAGGCAACGACTACTTTGACACAGTGCCACATGGCTTTGAAACGCACACGCTACAGGAGCACAACTTAGCCAACTACCTGTGAGTACATCTGGACTGTGTGTGTTTGAATGTGTGTACTTGAACATCTAGTATGGTAATGAGGACCTTCCTCCCACAAACACGTTTACGTTGCTTTATATCAGAACACTTTGTTACTGTAGGTGATATCCAACAAGATGGTGGAAATGTTGGCTTTTCTCTTCCGTATCCGTATGATTTTGAAGATGTCTTAAATCTTTCAGAGACAGAGTCACTAGAATTGAGGAAATTGAGACTGTATCTCAGAACAGGTCTAGCTGATATTTGTCAGTCAATTAGGAAGACCTCTCAAATAAATTTGTCCCCTAATCATCCCAATTTAAGAAATATGACTCGGACTCTGACTAGTTTAGGATTAGTATTAAATGTGATATTAGCATCAGTTTCATGGTGATAATACACCACAGATGTATATGTTTGTGTAATTATTACTGATAAAAGACCTTTGAGCTCTGTGTTGGAAGTAAAAAAAATGTTTAACTTTTGGCACTGTTGTGTCTAATAACTGTGTATGTGTGTCTTTCAGATTCTTTGTGATGTATCTCATAAACAAAGATGAAACAGAGCACACAGGCCAGGTAAACCAGCTCATTTTCCCATTGTAAATAAAGTAAATTACTGTGATATTGTCATGTGGTTTGTACAGCTTCAAACTGTCATCCAGTGTTCCTGATGCTGATGGCTACTTTAATTATTAAAGCCTCACTATGGTTTAAATGAAATGCCCCTTATTTCATAACTCACAACTACTTCATCACTTCTCATGTTTATAATTGAGTGTCTCTGAGGAGAATCCCAGCCCCTCTGTATGATTAAAGACTTTTCACCCTGCCATTCGTAACAAGTACGGGGTCACACAATATAGTAAGTTTGAACCATACCGAGGACTTTAGTGGCTCAGCGTTTGAAGCTTACACTGCTATAACTAACCTACCCCATGTACAGTCTAAATGTGTCATATGGAATGGAAGTCCTTCAAACCCCCTCCCATCTGTTTGTCTTAAAGGAGTCTTACGTATGGAAGATGTACCAGGAGCGTTGCTGGGAGTTTTTCCCCGCTGGTGACTGTTTCCGGAAACAGTACGAGGATCAGCTCAACTGATCTCTTTCGGAGCAACAGACTCCCTTTCATACTGTAACCTGTTCAAGGCCCTCTACAGCCATCTTCCCTCTGCCTATCCCCCAAACCTTTCTGACTGCTCTCCAAAGAGTGCTTGTTCTACCAAACCACAGGTTCTACACTCAGCCCCACTCCCCACTCCAGGTGGAACTACATCTCCTCTACAGGCCCCAAACTAAGCCTTCCTCCCAGCTCTTCCTCATTCAGACAGTCAACTCTCCAGCTCTGCCCTAATTTCCAGCACACTTTGTTTGGAATGCTTCTAAGACTTGTACATAGAATATATCAGATTATATGCTGTAAAATATGTGACTGGTGGCACGTCAAGATTTTTGGCTCAGATGATGACTTCTTTGCTTCATCTTATTCTACATTCACAGTTTTAAGCAAAAAATACAAAGGAATAATGGAGCAAGGGAAAAAGGAAAGACCCAAAGACGGACAGAGGAGGACAGTGGAAGGAATATAAAGAAAGAATTCCTCCTGAAAGACTTTCAGGACAATGATCGATTCATAAAGAGCAGACATAAGTATGATGATGTTTACGACTTTTCATGTGTACAATGCACGTTGCATGTAGGTATAGGGGGTGGACACACAAAAGAAACACCTATAACCCTGCTGTAATCCAACACAACAGCTCTGCAATAAATCTGACCTTCGAGAAGCTTACATGTTCATCTTTTGTTAAGACTGTTAAAGAGGTGATGATTTCATTCAGGTCTATGGTAACTTTCTAAAGCTTTTTACTGAGTGGTGCATGTCAAGTGGGAAGATATTAGGTGCCTCAACGTAATAATATAATTCAACACCACCAAACGACAGTCTCGACACACAGAGTCTTTACCACAGAGTTGAATCAACACCTCTGTGACACCATCAATCAAAACTGAACATCTAAATTTTCGCAAATAGAGCCGTTGTACTGGATTCAATTAAAGAATAGTTTACAGATGTTATTATTGTGTCCACACCCTGTACATGCCAACACTGTGTGTGAAGGGCTCCTTAACTAAGTGTTAACATTGCTAGCAACATGATCAACAGTCCATTTTGTTCCATTGGAGCTGAGTGTCCCGGAAACTCAGCCAAAGTTTGGACTTCAACAAGTCATGATCCTCCATCAGCTTGCAAGTTATCTGAATCTTTTTTTGTTTGTTTTGTTTTGTTTCTTAAGACAACAGGAATAATAAATGTCCCCAAGACCATGCTTGCTAAATGGTTGAATCCATTATTGGCATTTTTAGTAACTCTGATTTTTCTTTTTTATTTATTTATCTTTGCCCCAGTAGCAGCATGATAGAGACATCTGTCTGTCTGTCCAACACACTGGTCCAGATTGATACATGTGGACAACTACTGACCAGATTGCCATGAAATTTACTGAGCACATTCATACTCTGTGAGCTTTACTGACCGCATGACCTGACCACAAACATTACATTTATAGCCCCACTGCCAAGGCTCTAAGCTAAATCGAGAAAGAAACATCACAGTGGCTAGGTGTCATGAGTGGGGCTTTAGACTTGCTTTTTTCAATTGATGCTGCTTAATTATGGCTTGCTCGTGCATTTTTAATTAAATTATGTAGTTTTATGAAAACCAATACCAAAGCAGCAAAACAAAAAGTGATTTATCTGCTTCAAACTTTATACCTGCAAACAAAGTTAGTGCGTGCTTGTTTGCTAAGATAAATAATTGGCAGCAGACTGGAGCAACTCATCAGTCATGTTTCCTGCAGTGGGAATGCACAGCAAGGGCAGGCTGAAGATACATGATCAACGCGTGGATGAAAGTAGAGGGATGGGGAGACAGGAGGATACAGTGCCTTACTAAGCCAGGGGTGAGCTATGCAAGCTGGAGGAGGAGAAGGAGGAGAGAGGGAAGTCAGAGAGCTTCACATCAATACAATGTAAAGACAGAGGATCACATCTGAGCTGGGTGACGGGTGTTTGAGAGAGAAACATGCCATGTGTGAGCACTATAGCATACTAGAAATAGAGAAGAACATGAAAGAAGGACAGAGCTTGCTTTATAGTTTTATGCAGTAATAAATAGGGGTGTTACAAAAAAAATCTACAGTTCAATATGATTTCATCAATTCTGCTTGATTATACAGTGCTGTCAGATGACATCTACACTGAAGATTTAATGGGTCATTGAGTGTGTCACTAGTGCTGTAATAAGATTGGAACATACTGATTGAAGTATTGTGCCACTCACCAAGTGCAGAGGCTTTCTCTGTTTACCAAAAGAGTTCAGTTCTTTGGGGCGGCTCTACATACACATATCAGTTGTACTTTATTTTGCTTTGTTTTCCTTTGGTAGGTCCACCTCCATTCATCAAGGTTGTAATTATCAATGTTTGGTCAAACTCTTTTAGAGAGGCAGTGATTTAACTGTGTTATGGTAATGGTATTATTTAACAGCTTTGTCTGCCCATACTGACAAAAATGGATTGACAAAAATATTGAAAACACCCCTCAGTGTAATACTTGTTTAGTCTACTGCAGAACAAGCTTTATGTGTGGTGGCTGTTCTAAGAGTGGAATATGTTATCATGATATTTAACACTAATTATCATTTATGATGCTGCCATACCACAAACTTTAAAGATGGATTCATCTTGTTAGCTTAGCTTTTCAGTACACAAGCTGCTGCAGACACACATACTGTATACTTTCTGTCTTGTGCAATATCGAGATGTCCATCATCCATGTCAATTTGTTGTGACATTTTTCTATTTTGGATTTTAACTGTCACACCCCTCACTGCAGAGTAAAAGAGTGACTGCAGAGTAAATGTCAAACCTTCCAGAGAACACATTTCATGACTCACAGACTTTGGACCTTGTAGGATTGGGTCAGAATGCACAGAAACAGGACGAATGAATGAAAATATCAGAAACAAAATAGTCTATTTAAGGCAAAATTATTAGTCCAGTATTGCTTATTTTCTATTTTTCACTGATTCATTCCTCAGCGATAGGAAGTGTTCGTTGATTGAATGAATGCTCAGAGCTGGCAAATGTTCAACAAACATCCTGGAAACGTTTTCAAATAATGATTGTTAATCCGAGGCCTTTTTTGTTTTGTTTTATTTTTTGTTTTGTTTTTTTTCTTTTTTGTGATGATCTTATGCAATACAGCAAATAGAGTTACTCTTTTTGTATAGACATTCTCAGAAAAAACTCTACTCTGAAAAAAAAGTCCATTGCATGTTTATTATGCGGGTTTAATGAACAAGTATAACAAAAAACACTAAATCTATGTCACCCATAATTGTTTAATAGGATTATTTAAGATGAATTAAGATTTCTGTAATATTGTATTTAAGTGATGTGGGCTTCATTGTAACTTTTCAAGTCATTTGCCACAACTGCATCCCCTTGAAAAAAAGAAAATGGCTCTGCTTTTCTCTCATTTAGCCATCTCTGTTTTGATATACTATGAGTCAAAGGTTTGTTTAAGTATCAATTGGTTTTAAGCTCAAGCAATAGCCCTTCAGGGAGTATATGGGAGGTGACTGACCATTGTAAATTGCAAACAAAGGCAAAACAAATAAAAGCTTGCTTAACTTTGTCTCAGATTAAAATATAATTATCTATTCATTTATTATCTATATATTTATTTATTTGATTTACTTTAATAATGCTAAGGAAATAAAACTGAGGTTGTTCTGTTAAATTAATTTACCACTTGATCTTAAAGGGGCACTATATATATGATTATATATAAGCTAGTAATAATATTATAATAAGATATACATACAACAGATATAACATACATACATACTAATAATACATATACATATATTCTATATATACTATATATAGATATATATTATATATATATATATATATATATATATATATATATATATATATATATATCTATATATAGATTATATTAACATTGCGAGTCACTCTTGTGTTTAGTTAGCCAGGTGGAGGTAACAGCTAGAGGTGGTCATATTTTGTAATATTCTGACAATGTACACACTTTCCCAGACTCAGCACACACTCTGCATTTGATTTGATTTCTCTAAAGGACCATTAGTGAAGCATGTGAGAATGACTTGAGCTAAGTAAATAAGACATTATAAAAATACATATTCATATGAATAAATACAGACAAACATATAACAACAAATTATGAAATAAATTGAAGAAAATTTTAAATTAATTATCAACTCATTATATTGAATTTATTTTAACTCGTGGGTAGATCCAGTTTTGCCCTTTTGTCTTGACTGACAAATCTTTGTGAAGAAAAATTACTGGGATATATATATATAATTTTATTTTTATTTTTTTTTCAGGGTTAAATATTTGGTGTATTTATTCATTAAACTCATTAATACTAATACTACACATCTGCTCACAGAGTAGTACTCCCATTATGAAAAACATTGTAAAATGTGATCACAAGGAAAGTTACAAATTGAAAGTTAATTTAAGTTAATATGTTTAGTTATCTCACCTAAATCTGTTTGTACGTGTATTAATTCAATTCAGTTTTAGAATTTGCTCTAAATGATGCTACACGCATAGGGGGCTGGGAAAAAAATGCTTTTACTATTGTTGCAGTTTTGTTCATGCTGACACTAGATCCTGCTAAAGAGCCATCTTTACCGATTGCACCTTTAATGTTGAGTGAGGATGCATGAGAAGTTTACATCGGCCACTGACTGTACACATACGATAACACAGTGGATGTTATAGTTGTAAACAACCAGTGTGGGTATTGTGTATGTTGCAGTGCAGTCATTGTACCATACTGATGTCATGTCTATTTTTACAGGGCTTTTCTGTTTTGTTTTGTTTTTTTATTGCAATACTACATCAGACTGAATAATGCCATTACTACGTGTTTTTTTGCTCTTGCAAAAATAAATAAATATTTTCCATATTTACCACAGAGGGGCATGTTTAGTTTGCCACACAGTAGTGCATCATATAGAATATTTGAGTAGGCTATTGCTACTTCTGAGAGATAAATGTGTAAAGAAGGACTGAGTCTATGAGTAATGAATGGATTTGCATGATTTTGAAAATAAAACTTTTTATTTATTAACTTGAGAAGAGGAGAATATTCTTAATTAATTCCTGTTGTAGTTGCTTTTCATATTGAACATACAGGTTCAAGGTATGGACACATACACATACAAGTTTGATCTACTCATCTCTGACAACATCTCAACAAACAAAGCCTTAAGAAGCTATGATTTATTACAGAGCTAACTGCCGTTAGCTGGAGGTGCGCCATTTCAAGCCAACCAAGCGTGCTTGAGCCAGATGCTGAAAGCAGACCCGACACTGCGAGAGTGCTTTGCCAAGGTGGTGAGTAACAACAAAGCAAGGGATGAAAAAGTAGCATATATTATGGATGGTGAGATGCTGTTACGTAAATGGTCTTCCTTCGTAACTGATGATTCTGATTGTGATTCTGTTTACCAGATAGTTGTTCCTGCAGGATGCCGCCAGCATGTGATGTCAGTGGCTTATGAAAGTAAGTGGGCAGGACATTTGGGAATAACCAAAACATATCAAGCCATTCTCCGATACTTCTTTTGGCCAGGTCTAAAGTTTGACATTTCTAAATACTGCCGTGCTTGCCATGTGTGTCAGGTTGTCGGGAAACCTAACCAGGTTGTCCCTCCTGTGCCATAACACCCCATTCCTGTGATAGCAGAGCCATTCGAGTGAGTAATTATTGACTGTGTTGGCCCTCTACGTTGAACTAAAAGTGGAAATCAGTATTTGTTAACTATTATGTGCGCTGCCACTCGTTACCCAAAAGCTATTCCACTCTGTTCGATTACCGCTAGGTCTGTAGTGAAAGCTTTACTCAAGTTTTTTTGTACTTTTGGAGTACCGCGAGTGATCCAGACAGACCAGGGCTCTAAGTCTGGTCTCTTCAGACAGATATCAAGAGCCTAACTGTGCATCACATCATGTCTTCCGCATACCACCCCCAATCGCAAGGAGCTTTAGAGCACTGGCATCAGACGCTAAAGTTGATGCTCAGAAAGTACTGTGGAGAGGGAGGCCCCTTCGTCTTGTTTGCTGCTCATGACGCTGTGCAGGAATCGATTGGTTTTAGTTCTGCACAGCTTGTTTTCGGTGACACACCCATGGGATGCTTAAGTCACTGCACGACCACTTCTTGAGATGTGACTCTACGCCCAAAAAGCACGCATTAGAGTACGTCACCCACATCCGTGAGCGCCTTAAACAAGTTAACACCCTTGCTAAAGGCACCCTTAGTGACTCACAATCGGCTATGAAGTACTATTACGACTAACGCTCTCCCAGCTGAGCTATTTCGGTCCACACAAGGGCAAAATCGGCATTTTTCACTATTCACCACACCATTTAGGAGACCCGACACTAACACTACTCACGTTAAAAAAAGTCTTCCTTGCATTTGCAAGAACAAAACCTTGGTATGAGGTTTAAAAAGTGTCCCTTCCCCTGCCAGTTCACCTGGAGGTGACAAGTGTACGAAGTGCAGCAAACATTTATGGTTGTACTGTTAATGAGCAGCAATTTGGTTGTGGCTTGAGTGGCCCCAGGGATAGGCAAAGATTACACCCTGTGCCTGAACAGGGACTTGAACCCTGGACCCTCAGATTAAAAGTCTGATACCCTACCATCTGAGCTATCCAGGCTCTGGACCAGCCAACTAGAGATTTTTTCCAAAACAAAAGCAGGCCGTTAGGGCACACGAGAAAATCTTCGCCTCGTGGGGGGGGGGGTGTTCGCCCAGGGCGCAAATGTGGCCAGGACCGGCGCTGCTTAGACCCCATCCCATCCAGGCTGATCAAGGATGTTTTACCTCTAGTTAGTCATTCTCTATTGGATACGATTAATCTGTCTTTATTATCAGGATATGTACCACAGTCCTTTAAGGCAGCTGTAATTAAACCTCTTCTTAAAAAGCCCACTCTAGACCCAGAGGTCTTAGCCAACTACAGACCGATATCAAACCTTCCCTTTCTGTCTAAGATACTTGAGAAAGCTGTAGCTAATCAGCTGTGTGACTTTCTCCATAACAATAGTCTATTTGAGGATTTTCAGTCAGGATTTAGAGTGCATCATAGCACAGAGACTGCATTAGTCAAAGTTACAAATGACCTCCTAATGGCATCAGACAAAGGACTCATCTCTGTACTTGTCCTGTTAGATCTTAGTGCCGCATTTGACACCATTGACCATCAAATTCTTTTACAGAGACTGGAACATCAAATTGGCATCAAAGGAACCGCCCTAAGCTGGTTTAAATCGTATTTTTTAGATCGATCTCAGTTTGTTCACGTCAATGATGAATCCTCCATGCAGACCAAAGTTTGTCATGGAGTCCCACAAGGTTCTGTACTTGGACCACTTCTATTTAGTTTATATAAGCTTCCTTTAGGGAACATTATAATTATTATCAATTTTCATTGTTATGCTGACGACACCCAATTATATTTATCGATCAAGCCTGATGAAACCAATCAGTTAACTAAAGTCCAAACATGCCTTAAAGATATAAAAAGTTGGATGACCTACAATTTTTTTATGTTAAATTCAGACAAAATTGAGGTTCTTGTAATTGGACCCAAACACCTCAGAAACTCTCTTTCTAGAGACTTAGTTACTTTAGATGGGATCACCCTGGCCTCCAGCTCCACTGTAAAGAATCTTGGAGTTGTTTTTGATCAGGATTTGTCCTTTAACGTCCACATAAAACAAATTTCGAGGACTGCATTCTTCCACTTACGTAACATCGCTAAAATCAGACGCATTGTCTCTCAAGCGGATGCAGAAAAACTAGTCCACGCATTTGTTACTTCTAGGCTGGACTATTGTAACTCTTTGTTATCAGGCTGCTTTAATAAGTCTCTTAGGACTTTGCAGTTAATTGAGAATGCTGCTGCACGTCTCTTAGGACTTTGCAGTTAATTGAGAATGCTGCTGCACGGTATTGGTTGAAGATGCAGGTCACATCTCCCTTACCGAAAACCCTCTCTCTCTCTCTCTCTCTCTCCCTATCCCCCCTCTCTCCCTCTCTCTCCCTCTTACCATCTGTGGACATGTCTCATTAATGCATGTTACTAACCAAACTTCCCCGGAGTTTCTGTGCTCTGTCGTCCAGCAGGTTCTCGTGGATCGTGGCTGCTGCTGTGATCCTGCACGACGCCCACTACATATATTATTACTGTCATTATTACTACCATATCTGTTACTGTAATCATTTTTATCATTCATTGTGATTCATTGTCATTTTGTCAGTCATTGTAACTGTACAATATGTTTGTGTTGATTTGTCCTGTACACGTGACATCCATTGCACATCTGTCCGTCCTGGGAGAGGGATCTCTCCTCTGTGGCTCTTCCTGAGGTTTCTTCCACATTTTTTCCCTGTTAAAAGGGTTTTTTGTGGTCAAGTTTTACCTCACTCGAACCGAGGGTCTAAGGACAGAGGGTGTCACTCCCTGTACAGATTGTAAAGACCTCTGAGGAAAATGTACTTTGTGACTTTGGGCTATACAAATAAAATTGATTTGATTTGATTTGATCTGAATTTGTTTTTACTCAAATCTGTCATCAACCCAGTGGACGAGTTGAGCCAGCATCCCATATTGCTCTTGTGGCTGGTTATATCTCTCTCGTACTTCAAAGTCTTTTAAAAGCAACCATCTGGGCCAGTTGCAGTGTGGCTCAGATGACACTTTTTAACAATGGTGAGTAACCAGCCAGTCAACCCCCATCAGACTGTGGTTCCCAAAATGCCATGCTTTCTGTATAAAGTTGCTGTAGCACAAGATGAAGAGGCCTACACAACGCAAGTTTTTCCTCATTTGGCCATATAGAGGTTGCACTATGGTGAGCGCCACATGACTGTTCTGCAGTACCTGACACAGGCACGGCAGCTCCACAGTCCAGACAGCGTTGGTTATTGCCGAAACCCGGGATTGAACCAGGGACCTTTAGATCTTCAGTCTAACGCTGTCCCAGCTGAGCTATTTCAGCCCACACGAGGGCAAAATCAGCCCTTTTCACCATTCACCACACCATTTAGGAGACCAGACACTAACACTACTCACGTTAAACAGTCAGTAAACACACAGTCAGACACAGCTTCAGTAGTGAATTGTAGTTGGACTGGGCACTTTAGAAAGAAACTGCATCTCAGACATTAAGACAGGATTATTTTCAAGGAGATGAGTATATGCTGTAAAAAGGTTCAACAGCAGATGGACAAGATTCAACAGAAAGAAGGTAAGTATTATATAGCTAGTGTGCGCACACACACACACACACATTATACTTAGCAGTACACATATTTACTGCGTACACAAACAGTATACTCAGCAGTACACATATTTACTGCACACACACTCGCACAATAAACTCAGCAGTGAACATATTTACTGGACACACACACACACATTACGCTCAGCAGTACACATATTTACTTCATACACAGACACAGTATACGGCAACTAAAAGGAAACCCCATTACTGTTATTTTGATGCCCAAGCAGCTGTTCTTCCAATGGAACAGCTTCTCCCCAAGGATCCCACCACAGAGCCTGCACAACCAGATTAAGGACTAAGTTTAATGACTGCCATTATAAGAAGGTAAGGTTGCTGGCTTTATTGAAGGTCTGATGTGGGTCTGATCTGATGTGATGTGGGTCTGATCTGATGTGATGTGGGTCTGATCTGATGTGCCGTGGCTCTGATCTGATGTGATGTGGGTCTGAACTGTGCCAGTGACGCCAGGGGAGGTCAGGCAGGACACAAATCTGGACAACATGAGAGAAGTAGTGTGAGTGGGAGTCAAGAGAAGTCAAGACACCGGACAATAGATACGTACAAATTGACTTATGCTAGGCAAACTGTGCCGTGGATCTGATCTAATGTGATGTGGGTCGGATCTGATGTGCCGTGGGTCTGATCTGATGTGGTGTGGGTCTAATCTGATGTGGGTCTGGACTGTGCCAGTGACACCAGGGGAGGTCAGGCAGGACACAAATCTGGACAATAGGAGAGGAGTAGTGTGAGTGGAAGTAAAGAGAAGTCAAAAGACCGGACAATAAATAAATGCTGCCGGCTTACAACGTCTGCGGTCCGAGTGTGGAACGTGCTGAGCTGATGGAATCGATCGAGAGAGAGGTAGAGAGAGAGATTACAGAACTGTCTATTTTATCACTCCACTACCACCGTATCCTTTTTCTTAGTCCCAACAGAAAGTAACAAACCAGAGGGTTCTGAGACTTTCTGGAACATTCTGTTGTTGATCTGCATCTGTGGTTTATTGCCCCACCACTGCCATATCCTTTCTCAGTTCCAACAGAAAACCTGGCATGCTGCCAACTAACAAGCCAGAAGGTCTGGGACTTTCCAGAACATTCTGTGGTTGATCTGCCTGTGTGGTTTATCGCGGTGAGGTGGTGGCCTCACCTCGGGACCTGTACACGCCGGCGAGGATGAGCAGCCCTATGTAGGCGTGCAGGTGATCTCATCCATCTCCTTCCAGCCGTCTCTTCCGTATTTCCTAAGACCCTCGCGATAATGCTCCTCCAGGATGATTTTGTCTATTTCTGGCGTGAGGAAAAGGTGGAATGTCGAGATATCTCAAACGTTGGAAGCCACATAGGCCGTGGGCCCCGGCGGCCAGGGCTGCTGCTGCTGCTGCTGCTGCTGCTGCTGCTGCAAGGGTATCGTTTGGTACGTGTAGAGGACCAAGTTATTTTCCCATTTCTTGACAGGAATGTCTCTGGTGCAACAAGAAGGTTTTCTTCTTTGTCCCCTCGTTTTTCTTCTTCCTCTTCTCCTTCTTCTCCCTCTTCTCCTTCCCCTCCTTCTTCTTCTTCTTCTTCTTCTTCTTCTTCTTCTGAGGATGATGTTACATTTTCCTGCTCTGATAGGGTGTATTCTTCTTCTGATACATCCTCCTCTTCAGAGCGAGGCTCGCCTGACAAGCTCTCTTCTAGGCTCTCCTAGGGCCTTTTTGGCAGCGAAACGCCTTGTGTTCTCCTCCTGTTCTTCCTCATCCTCCTGTCTTCTCTCCTCGAGCTCCCAATCACTCTTCACCTGCTGCCTCTTCTTCCTATCCTCTCGCTCTCGCCGTTGCGAAATGCTCTCCTCTCGCTCTCGATACCTCTCCTCTTCCTTCGCTGTCCCCTCGTCCTCCCGTCCCCTCACTCTCGCTGTAGTGAGTCAGCGGCTTCCAACCACTTTGTGTTCTCCTGTTCCCCGTCCTCCT
Source organism: Larimichthys crocea (assembly GCF_000972845.2). Taxonomy (NCBI): domain Eukaryota; kingdom Metazoa; phylum Chordata; class Actinopteri; family Sciaenidae; genus Larimichthys; species Larimichthys crocea. The sequence continues at coordinate 1,326,672 of NC_040026.1, forward strand.
CTCGTTCTTCGAGCCGCTTTCGCTTTGTCCTTTCCTCCCCTCCTCCTCCTCCTCCTCGGAGTCGGAGCGAGGTTTTGCCATCCCGTCATCCTCACGTCCCCTTGCTCTCGCTCTGGCTCTCTAAGCCATCGCGTAGAGCTCCTCCTCCTCTCCTCACCCCTCAGCTGCGCTGTTTTTTGTGGGATGTTCCCCTTTACATTCTTTTTCTTCTTCGGAAGGTAATGATGATGATGATGCTGCTGATGAGGAGGAGGACAGATATTATTATTATTGTTGTTATTATTATCATCAGTAATAAATTACCTAAATACCAACCTACCCAGTTACCTTATTCTTCATCTTCGTTTTCTTCGCACCCTTCTTCACACGCCAAGCTGGAAAAAAGCTGTTGTAGGAACCTTTGAGCAGTAAAACGTCGCGCTGTCATGGTTGTTTGCTGTGGACTGGCAGAGACGGGTAATTTGGCAGTGGAAGGGGGTAATGTTAGTACGTGTATTTTTTTTTCACTCTCGTTTTCTCCTGCTGTCCTTTCCACGACAGCTACTTTTTTGGAAGCAAAAAACATCTCCTCTTCTTGCTTTGTACTCACCTGTCGTTCTTTGCACCGCGTTCGCTCTGTCCTTCCCCCCTCTCCTCCTCCTCCTCGGAGTTCGAGCGAGGTTCGCGGGGAACCCCCGAAACCCTTTGTCCTCTCGTCCTTCTCTTCCTCTCTCCTCTTCTTTCTTCGTACTCACCTCTCGCTGCCGCTGTACATCCTCTCACACTCCTCATCCTCGAAGTCTGTTCTCCCCTGTTCAAAGTCCTGTTCCTCATCCTCCTCTTGTCATCCATTTCGACAGCGAAGCGTATCGGTGCCGAGAGGTTCTTCTGAGTCATCCGTACAGTACAGAGTCCAGTGCAAAAAAAGAAAAAAAAGAAAAAGAAAAACGGCCTCAGTCCCTTGACGCGCTGAGAGAGTTCCATCAGACAACTCACTGTCAATTGGACAATTCATGCCTGCTCAGCAAGTCAGAGGAGGAAGGGAGAGGTCATGGAGGAGAAGAAGAAGAAGAAGAAGAAGAAGAAGAAAAAGAAGCAGAAGAAGGATGAGGGGAAGGACGAGGGGAAGGAGAGGAGCGATGCCTCGTCAGGTCGCAGAGGCCCAATGCTGATGGGGAGGAACGGGGGCATGTACGTGAGGGAAACAGCGTCGGAGAGGACATAGAGGAGAAGAAGCAGCGACGTTGCGTCAGGTCAAAGAGACCCGATGTTCACGGGGAGGAATGGGGTGTGTGGAGGTGATAAGAGAGATGGTGAGGAGAAGAAGAACAACAACAAGTGGAAGGAAAGGAGCGATGTCGCGTCGGGTCACAGAGGCCTGATGCTGACAGGGAAGAACACGGCTGTGTGAAGGTAATAATAGAGACAGTGAGGAGAAGAAGGAGGAGAAGAAGTGGCGACGTTGCGTCGGGTCAAAGGGACCCGATGCTGACGGGGAGAGGACAGCAGCAGAGGCAGCAGCAGCGGTTTGCCTGGAGACCACATGAACGTCTCTGGGAGCGTAAAAATAAAAGACGCGATCCTCTGCTCTGCAAGTGCCTAGTAGCCATGGGAATTTACCACTTTATCGACCACTTTGACAACTTTAACTAGTTCATCCGCATGTCTCCGGATCAGTGCCGGCTCCACGGCCCTGAGTTTGTTGTCAGTTATGCCAAATTGCACACCAAATTGCACACGCCGGGATAGAGGCGTAAGTGCGCCAGCTCATTCTCCACACTCAGCAACTTTGGGCTGGAATTTTCCACAATATTGGCATATTGTAGAATATTGCCATTTTTTGGAATATTGGTAAGTTCTAGAATGTTTGGAAGTTCCGGAATGTTGTCATGTTATGGAATGTTGGCAAATTCTCTAATGTTGTCAAGTTCTAGTTTGTTTGAGGGTTCCGGAATGTTGGTATTATGTTATGTTCCAGAATGTTGACAAGTGCTAGAATATTGGTGAGTTCTAGAATGTTGTCAAGTTCTAGAATAGTTGGATGTGCCGGAATGTTGTCAAGTTCTAAAATGTTTGGAAATTCTGGAATATTGGAATTTTCCACAATATTGGCATATTGTAAAATTTTGCCATTTTTTTGGAATATTGGTAAGTTCTAGAATGTTTGGAAGTTCCGGAATGTTGCCATGTTATGGAAGGTTGACAAATTCTAGAATGTTTGAGAGTTCCGGAATGTTGGCATTATGTTATGTTCCGGAATGTTGGCATGTTCTAAAATGTTTGGACTTTCTGTAATGTTGTCATTTTCCACGATATTGACATAATGTAGAATATTGTCATGTTCCGGAATGTTGGCAAGTTCTAGAATGTTTGCCAGTTCTAGAATGTCAGGAAGTTCTGGAATGTTGTCATGTTACGGAATGTTGGCAAATTCTAGAACGTTGTCAAGTTCTAGTTTGTTTGAGGGCATTATGTTATGTTCTGGAATGTTGGCAAGTGCTAGAATGTTAGTGAGATCTAGAATGTTGTCAGGTTCTAGAATGGTTGGATGTTCCGGAATGTTGTCAAGTTCTAAAATGTTTGGACATCCTGGAATCTTGTAATTTTCCACAATATTGGCATATTGTAGAATATTGCTATTTTTTTATATTGGTAAGTTCTAGAATGTTTGGAAGTTCCGGAATGTTGTCACATTATAAAATGTTTGGACTTTCTCTAATGTTCTCATTTTCCAGAATATTGGCATAATGTAGAATATTGTCAAGTTCCGGAATGTTGTCATGTTATGGAATGTTGTCAAGTTCTAGAATGTTTGAGAGTTCCGGAATGTTGGTATTATGTTATGTTCCAGAATGTTGGCAAGTGGTAGAATGTTGGTGAGTTCTAGAATGTTGTCAAGTTCTAGAATGGTTGGATGTTCCCTAATGTTGTCAAGTTCTAAAATGTTTGGACATTCTGGATTCTTGTAATTTTCCACAATATTGGCATATTGTAGAATATTGCCATTTTTTTGGAATATTGGTAAGTTCTAGAATGTTAGGAAGTTCCAGAATGTTGTCATGTTCCGGAATGTTGGCAAGTTCTAGCATGTTTGCCAGTTCTAGAATGTTAGGAAGTTCTGGAATGTTGTCATGTTATGGAATGTTGGCAAGTTCTAGAATGTTTGAGAGTTCCGGAATGTTGGCATTATGTTATCTTCCGGAATGTTGCCATGTGTTAGAATGTTGGTGAGTTTCAGAATGGTTGGATGTTCCGTAATGTTGTCAAGTTCTAAAATGTTTGCACATTCTGGAATCTTGTAATTTTCTGCAATATTGGAAGTTCCGGAATGTTGGCACGTTCTAAAATGTTTGGACTTTCTGTAGCTGTAATGTGTCCATTTTCCAGATAGTGACATAATGTAGAATATTGTCATGTTCCGGAATGTTGGCAAGTTCTAGAATGTTTGCCAGTTCTAGATTGTTTGAAAGTTCCGGAATGTTGGCAAATTCTAAAATGTTTGGACTTTCTGTAATGTTGTCATTTTCCAGGATATTGACATAATGTAGAATATTGTCATGTTCCGGAATGTTGGCAAGTTCTAGAAAATTTGCCAGTTCTAGAATGTTGAGTAGTTCTGGAAGTTGTATGTTGAGCAATGTTAGCAAATTCTAGAATGTTTGAGAGTTCCAGAATGTTGGCATTATGTTATGTTCCGGAATGTTGGCATGTGTTAGAATGTTGGTGAGTTCTGGACTGGTTGGATGTCCAGGAATGTTGTCAAGTTCTAAAATGTTTGCACATTCTGGAATCTTGTAATTTTCCACAGTATTGGAAGTTCCGGGATGTTGTCAAGTTCTAAAATGTTTGGACATTCTGTAATGTCATTTTCCACGATATTGACATAATGTAGAATATTGTCATGTTCCAGAATGTTGGCAAATTCTAGAATCATTGCCAGTTCTAGAATGTTAGGAAGTTCTGGAATGTTGTCATGTTATGGAATTTTGGCAAATTTTCCAATGTTGTCAAGTTCTAGTTTGTTTGAGGGCATTATGTTATGTTCTGTAATGTTGGCAAGTGCTAGAATGTTGGTGAGTTTTAGAATGTTGTCACGTTCTAGAATGGTTGGATGTTCCGGAATGTTGTCAAGTTCTAAAATGTTTGGACATTCTGGAATCTTGTAATTTTCTACAATATCGGCATATTGTAGAATATTGTCATTTTCCGGAATATTGGTAAGTTCTAGAATGTTTGGAAGTTCCGGGATGTTGTCACGTTTTAAAATGTTTGGACTTTCTCTAATGTTCTCATTTTCCACTATATTGGCATAATGTATAATATTGTTATGTTCCAGAATGTTGGCAAGTTCTAGCATGTTAGGAAGTTACAGAATGTTGTCATGTTCCGGAATTTTGGCAAGTTCTAGCATGTTTGCCAGTTCTAGAATGTTAGAAAGTTCTGGAATGTCATGTTATGGAATGTTGGCAAGTTCTAGAATGTTTGCCAGTTCTAGAATGTTTGCCAGTTCTAGAATGTCAGGAAGTTCCGGAATGTTGTCATGTTATGGAATGTTGGCAAATTCTCTAATGTTGTCAAGTCTTAGCTTGGTTGAGGGTTCCGGAGTGTTGGCATTATGTTATGTTCCGGAATGTTTACAAGTGCTAGAATGTTGGTGAGTTCAAGAATGTTAGGAAGTTCTGGAATGTTGTCATGTTATGGAATGTTGGCAAGTTCTAGAATGTTTGAGAGTTCCGGAATGTTGGAATTATGTTATCTTCCAGAATGTTGCCATGTGTTAGAATGTTGGTGAGTTTTAGAATGGTTGGATGTTCCGGAATGTTGTCAAGTTCTAAAATGTTTGCACATTCTGGAATCTTGTAATTTTCTGCAATATTGGAAGTTCCGGAATGTTGGCAAGTTCTAAAATGTTTGGACTTTCTGTAATGTTGTCATTTTCCACGATATTGACATAATGTAGAATATTGTCATGTTCCGGAATGTTGGCAAGTTCTAGAAAATTTGCCAGTTCTAGCATGTTAGGAAGTTCTGGAATGTTGTCATGTTATGCAATGTTAGCAAATTCTAGAATGTTTGAGAGTATCGGAATGTTGGCATTATGTATGTTTCGTAATGTTGCCATGTGGAATGTTGGTCAGTCTAGAATGGTGGATGTTCCGGAATGTTGTCAAGTTCTAAAATGTTTGGACTTTCTGTAATGTTGTCATTTTCTACGATATTGACATAATGTAGAATATTGTCATGTTCCGGAATGTTGGCAAGTTCTAGAAAATTTGCCAGTTCTAGCATGTTAGGAAGTTCTGCAATGTTGTCATGTTATGCAATGTTAGCAAATTCTAGAATGTTTGAGAGTATCGGAATGTTGGCATTATGTTATGTTTCGTAATGTTGCCATGTGTTAGAATGTTGGTCAGTTCTAGAATGGTTGGATGTTCCGGAATGTTGTCAAGTTCTAAAATGTTTGCACATTCTGGAATCTTGTAATTTTTTGCAATATTGGAAGTTCCGGAATGTTGTCAAGCTAAAATGTTTGGATATTCTGGAATCTTGTAATTTTCCACAATATTGGCATATTGTAGAATATTGCCATTTTTTGGAATATTGCTAAGTTCTAGAATGTTTCAAAGTTCCGGAATGTTGTCACGTTATAAAATGTTTGGAAGTTCCGGAATGTTGGCAAGTTCTAAAATGTTTGGACTTTCTGTAATGTTGTCATTTTCCATGATACTGACATAATGTAGAATATTGTCATGTTCCAGAGTTGGCAAGTCTAGAATTTTGCCAGTTTATAGAATGTTAGAGTTCCGGAGGTTGCATGTTAGAGAATGTTGGCAAGTTCTAGAATTTTTGAGAGTTCTGGAATGTTGGCATTAGTTATGTTCTGGAATGTTGGCAAGTGTTAAAATGGTGGTGAGTTCTAGAATGTTGTCAAGTTTTAGAATGGTCGGATGTTCCGGAATATTGGTAAGTTCTAGAATGTTGGATGTGTCCGGATGTTCATGTTCTTGAATGTTTGGAAGTTCTGGAATGTTTGGAAGTTCTAAAATGTTTGAACTTTCTGTAATGTTGTCATTTTCCACGATATTGACATAATGGCAGAAATTGCCCATGTTCCAGAATGTTGCAAGTTCTCAGCTGTTTGCCAGTTCTAGAATGTTGTCATTATGGGAATGTTGGCAATTCAGAATGTTTGAGAGTTCCGGAATGTTGGCTATGTTTATTTCCGGAATGTTGGCAAGTGTTAGAATGGTGTTGAGTTCTAGAATGTTGTCAGGTTCTAGAATGGTTGGATGTTCCGGAATATTGGTAAGTTCTTGAATGTTTGGAAGGTCCGGAATGTTGTCATGTTCTTGAATGTTTGGAAGTTACAAGAAAGTTTGGACTTTCTGTAATGTTGTTATTTTCCACGATATTGACATAATGTAGAATATTGTCATGTTCCAGAATGTTGGCAGTTCAGAATCTTGCCGTATAGAATGTTAGATTCCGAATGTTGTCATTTAGAGATGTTGGCAAGTCTAGAATGTTTGAGAGTTCCGGAATGTTGCATTATGGTGTTCTGGAATGTTGGCAAGTGTGAGAATGTTGGTGAAGTTCCAGAATGTTGTACAAGTTCTAGATGGTTGGATGTTCCGGAATATTGGTAAGTTTCAGAATGTTTGGATGTTCCGGAATGTTGTCTGTTCTGAATGTTGGAATTCCGGGATGTTGGCAAGTTCTAAAACGCTTGAACTGTCTGTAATGTTGTCATTTTCCACGATATTGACATTATGTAGAATATTGCCATGTTCCAGAATGTTTGCAAGTTCTAGCATGTTTGCCAAGTCCTGAAAGTTAGGAAGTTCCGGAATGTTGTCATGTTATGGAATGTTGGCAAGTGTTAAAATGGTGGTGAGTTCTAGAATGTTGTCAAGTTCTAGAATGGTTGGATGTTCCGGAATATTGGTAAGTTCTAGAATGTTTGGAAGTTCTAAAATGTTTGGACTTTGTGTAATGTTGTCATTTTCCACGATATTGATGTAATGTAGAATATTGTCATGTTCTGGAATGTTGGCAAGTTCTAGAATCTTTGCCAGTTATAGAATGTTATGAAGTTCTGGAATGTTGTCATGTTATGGAATGTTGGTAAGTTCTAAAATGTTTGGAAGTTCCGGAATGTTGTCATGTTCTTGAATGTTTGGAAGTTCCGGAATGTTGGCAAGTTCTAAAATGTTTGATCTTTCTGTAATGTTGTCATTTTCCATGACATTTACATAAGGTAGAATATTGGCATGTTTCAGAATGTTTGCAAGTTCTAGCATGTTTGCCAATTCTAGAATGTTAGGAAGTTTCGGAATGTTGTCATGTTATGGAATGTTTGCAAGTTCTAGAATGTTTGAGAGTTCCGGATGTTGGCATTATGTGATGTTCCGGAATGTTTTCAAGTGCTACAATGTTGGGAAGTTCTAAAATGTTTGGACTTTGTGTAATGTTGTCATTTTCAAGGTTATTGACGTAATGTAGAATATTGTCTTGTTCTGGAATGTTTGCCAGGTCTAGAATGTTTGCCAATTCTAGAATGTTAGGAAGTTCCGGAATGTTGTCATGTTATGGAATGTTTGCAAGTTCTAGAATGTTTGAGAGTTCCGGAATGTTGGCATTATGTGATGTTCCGGAATGTTTTCAAGTGCTACAATGTTGGGAAGTTCTAAAATGTTTGGACTTTGTGTAATGTTGTCATTTTCAAGGTTATTGACGTAATGTAGAATATTGTCTTGTTCTGGAATGTTTGCAAGGTCTAGCAATGTTTGCCAATTCTAGAATGTTAGGAAGTTCCGGAATGTTGTCATGTTATGGAATGTTGGCAAGTTCTAGAATGTTTGCCAATTCTAGAATGTTAGGAAGTTCCGGAATGTTGTCATGTTATGGAATGTTGGCAAGTTCTAGAATCTTTGCCAGTTATAGAATGTTAGGAGTTCCGGAATGTTGTCATGTTAGAGAATGTTGTCAAATTCTAGAATGTTTGAGAGTTCCGGAATGTTGGCAAGTTCTAAAATGTTCGAACTTTCTGTAATGTTGTCATTTTCCACGATATTGACATAATGTAGAATATTGCCATGTTTCAGAATGTTGGCAAGTTCTAGAATCTTTGCCAGTTTTAGAATGTTAGGAGTTCCGGAATGTTGTCATTATGTTATGTTCCGGAATGTTGGCAAGTGTTAGAATGTTGGTGAGTTCTAGAAGTTGTCAAGTTCTTCAGAAAGTTGTGGAATGTTCCTGAATATTGGAAAGTTCTGATTCTAATGTTTGGAAGTTCCAGAATGTTGTCCATGTTCTTAATGTTTTTGAGTTTGGAAGTTCGTTGAATGTTTGCAAGTTCTAAAATGTTTGGACTTTGTGTAATGTTGTCATTTTCCATGATATTGACGTAATGTAGAATATTGTCTTGTTCTGGAATGTTTGCAAGGTCTAGCATGTTTGCCAATTCTCAGAATGTTAGGACGTGCCGAATGTTGTCATGTTATGGAATGTTGGCAAGTTCTAGAATGTTTGAGAGTTCCGGAATGTTGGCATAATGTGATATTCCGGAATGTTTTAAGTGCTAGAATGTCGGCAAGTTCTAAATTGTTTGGACTTTTTGTAATGTTGTCATTTTCCACGATATTGATGTAATGTAGAATATTGTCATGTACCAGAATATTGGCAAGTTCTAGAATATTTGCCCAGTGGAGATGTTAGGAGGTTCCGGAAGTGTGTGTCATGTTGAGAAATGTTGTCAAATTCTAGAATGTTTGAGAGTTCCCGGAATGTGTTGGCAAGTTTTAAAAATGCTGGTGAGTTCTAGAATGGTTGTCAAGTTCTAGAATGGTTGGATGTTCCGGAATAGTGTGTTAGTTCTAAAATGTTTGGAAGTTTCGGAATTGTTTTCATGTTCTTGATGTTTGGAAAGTTCCGGAATGTTGGCAAGTTCTAAAATGTTTGCCAGTTCTAGAATGTTAGGAAGTTCCGGAATGTTGTCATGTTCTTGAATGTTTGCAAGTTCTAGAATGTTTAGAAGTTCCGGAATGTTGGCAAGTTCTAAAATGTTTGATCTTTCTGTAATGTTCTCATTTTCCATGATATTGTCATGAGGGTAGAATATTGGCCAATGTTTCAGTCATTCACAAGAATGGTCACAGAATAAATCATCATTCAGATCACAGAATGGGTGGTCATCAGAATTTATGC